>NC_041384.1:432119234-432128762 GCF_002162155.2 Triticum dicoccoides | reverse complement strand
ATTAATCTAGGACGTGGTTCAAAGAGGAAAGGAATGGGGGAAAGTTGTATAGCATTAATCTAGGACGTGGTTCAAAGAGGAAAGGAATGGGGGAAAGTAGTGGGGAAAGTTGTATCGCATAAATCTAGGACGTGGTTCAAAGAGGAAAGGAATGGGGGAAAGTAGTGGGGAAAGTTGTATCGCATAAATCTAGGACGTGGTTCAAAGAGGAAAGGAAGGGGCGAAAGTACTAGTTCAAAAAGGAAAGGAAGGGACAAGGCTGTAGAGTTTGAGCAGGACTAGATTTGCTGCACTCACACAGGGAAAGGCGTCTAAAGATAACAAAACCGGGACTAACACAAATATGCTCCTTGGTTGTTTGTTCTTTGTTGCAACAGACTGTGCATGACCACAGTACATCGGTAGATGCACATGGTGCTGGTGCGTCCACTGTCCCGTGCAACTCATTAGCTGTTGTTAATCTAAGGCCCTGTTTGGTTAAAAACTCCCTAGTCCCTACCTGCTGGGTTCCAGGGACTAAACATGGACTAGAGGTTATTAAATGACATGCTAAAAGACCATGTTACCCCTAGTAATGAACTAATAGAGACAAGGTGCGATGCATGGCAGGGGCAACTGTTGGAAAAAGTCCCAAAAAGACTCCCTCGGGGTCTTCTTTCTTTAGTCCCAAATGCCCACTTTTAGTCCCTAAAAGTCCCTCCTCTTTGGTTTAGATGGGACTGACACGGAGTTTTTTTAGTCCCTAGACCAAAATGTCCCTGTAAAGAAACACCCTCTAATAATGCCACTGCAAAATTGATGCAATGCCACAGTTAAAAGCAAATTACATGTTTAACAAATTTTATTGTTAATATAATATCTATGTTAATATTAATCAATGCCACCGTTTGAGAAATGCTACTGTCTTGCTTTCTTTCCCATTTAGATAAGGTAGATGCTTCTTTTTGTTGGCTTCTGTGTCATCCACCGTTATTGACCACTAATTGTTTCCTTTGCACCTCTGTGTAAACAGGGTTATCGGCTTCACCTCGTTGCCATTGTGACCTTTTGTTGCACTACACAAAACACTTTTGTTTTAGGAGTGTTTTGTGCAGTTCAACCAAAATGTCACACCGACAACGTTTCTTGATTGCTTGATCTTAGTGGGACTGCACAAGAGGAGATCTTACTTCCTATCCGTTAAGGAGAATTTGGTTCAGATCTTCTTCTTGTGAGTTGTTTGAATTCCGCATCATGAGAGGTCAGTACTAGCCTTCTTTCACATGATTCTGCAGTGTGCATACATATGTTGTGCTACTTGTACGATAATGTTGCTTGATTTTAATGAACTGCACAAATGGAGACAAGACTTCCAATCTGTATGTGCACCGTAATATCCCATTGAGGTAAGATAAGTATATTTCACAACTGCTGGCCTGTATTTTGCCACTTTCATCAGAAAATTAAGTTTAGTACTATACTTGTGCTCCCTAATTGACATGCCAAATCTTACATTGAAGGCGAAGCTTGTTTGTTATTGAACCAAGTGATGAAGGGGAAGAACAAGGGGAAGAAAAACAAAAATCAACTCCCAGTGCTGTAATGAAGCACTGGAACTGTGATGACACAAGTAATGATATAGTTTTGCATCTTAATTTTTTGCTATGGCTGGAACGAGCAATTGTTTTGCCACTGATTTGATGCCACTCTTAATGTAATATGTAATTATCTCTACTTGTGCAAACAGGGATCTTCTTTGAAGATACCATATATTTTAGTGGAACTGCACAAGAAGATGTTGGAAACATTAAACTAATCGAGGAGTATATAGTAAGCATGGCCACCACCGTAGATAGCAACAGATGGTTTCGGAGAATTTCTTCATCTGTATGCTCTACACAATAAGCCTCCTGACAAAAGTTGGTACTCGCCCACTGATTTCATCCATATGATTGAGCTTTGTCATCTCTATTGGTGTTGTGCTACTGTTTAGATACTGTCATGAAAAAGTGGTATTGTCCTTGAGAAGTGCTTCATCTGTGCTGTTTTAAATATTTCCTTTCCTTTTTTCAAGCAAACAGTGATGCTAGCATTTAGTAGTCCTCTTGTCTTTGCACAACAGTATCATCTTCCTCTGAAGAAGAATATGGAGTACGTGAAGTGACTAGTTCCGATTATGCCAGGATGAAGAAGCCATGTCTATCTTATCATCAGAAGGAGCAGTTGAAGGATGGTTACATTACTCCCCACAAGACCAAACTAACTTCAGCTCAGAAGGACTGACAAAATCTCCATTTTTTTATTGTGATGCGCGAGTACAATGTTGTTCTAGGATTCTTTCTGGTGAGTTCCATTTTTCTAAAAGTGTGCTCTACATGGACCATGTATGTGCCTGTTGAAACTGTCAATTCATAGTACATTTTGCTCTATACTAATCACTTTTTTGTATTTGTGCAAACAGGGGTGCTCAGCTTGATTTCAATGGGAACTGCACAAAATGTTCATGAATACATCGAATCATTCATTTCCACCACAAGAAAGGAGGTGCCGATAAGTTCAAGGCATTGCAACATATAAGGGCGAAATCATACAAGCTACGCGCGAATTTGGTTGATTTTGGTGGAACTGCACAAAAAGAACTGCTGGTTTATTTAGCACGAGGTGCCATGTCAATGTCCGAACTGATGGCAAACCCTGCCCATTCCACAATCATAGGCATTTGATATTTTGGAATGGGACAACCTTGTCAAATTTTACTCATTGATTTTAGCAAGACATGCGTTTGATATTTTTGAATGGGACGCCCTTTGCTGTCAGCAGCATCGATCAATTTTTTTCTTTATTCTTTATTTGTGAAGTAAATATTGCCTCTGACATGTGAGTCGCTGAGACGCATAATCATCGATTGTTTTGAATGTTCTCTATGAATTGCCAGGCCTGTGTGTTTGATTGCAATGTACAGAAACGCTAAAAAGCTGCTCAAACTCTTTGTACTCCTTCTATTCCCTTTTACTTCGCACATTGTGAAAGTGCATACTTTTTTTGTATAAGATTGGTCAAAGTAGAGATACTTTGACTGCAGACAAAACTTGCATGCAGAATAGAAAGGACCGGAGGGAGTACATGTGAAACTGCTGCAAACGAGGTGATCACCCTGGGAATAATGCTAGTACATATTGTTTTGCATGTTCATCCAATGCCAGTGATACAGGAATTCAAACTAATCGAAATAAATTCATTCATACACAGTCGGATTTCGTATAAACATGCCAGATTTCATTACATTTCATACATTCTTCAACTAAAAAGGGGTGCGCTAGAGGCATAATTAATTAACTGAAGCTACCCACCTGTGTCCCGCTGAGCCGAACAGAAGCTTCAGTGACTTGACTGCAGGTGCAGTTGCGTAACTGACATGTGGCATGTTCGGCCCACGTGTCAGTCAGCCAACTGCACCAGCAGTTAAGTAGAAGCAGCGTTATTCTCCAGCAGAACTCGCCGACTCCATGTCGCCGCCAAGAAGCTAACCAGCTGTCAATGGTCAACCCGCCTAGCTTGGCTTCAATAGGAGGGTAGCAGCGGTGGCCTTACTTGGACCTGAGCAGCAGCGACCTACCGTGTTCTACTCTTCCTCGTTTTCTGTGTGACGCGGCCTCGTTGGCAGCGGTGCGGGGCCTCGGCAGAGCCGGCGATGTCCTCTGTCTCTTTGCCGGCGGGTGGCACCTCAGCGGAGCGGTGGAAATCCCCCCTCGTGTTGCCGGCAGGGTGGGGCCTCGGCTAAGCCGGCGATGTCCTCTGCCTCGTTGCTGGCAGGGCGGGGCCTCGGTGGAGCCGGCGGTGTCCTCTGCCTCATTGTTGGTGCCGCGGGGCCTCGGCGGAGCAGGGCCTCGTCGACGCCTGTGGAGCGGGGACTCGTCGGAGCCGGCATTGTCATCTGCCTCGTCCTCGGTCTTGCCAAACTGCGCCTCGCCCGCTTCATCGCCCTCTTTGCTAGCCTCTTTGTAGCCGGCCGCAGCCTCCGCCACCCGCATGCGGTACCTCCAGCGCTCGAGGCGGCCCTTGCGGGCGGAGCGGTACGAGTCGAGCAGCGCCTCCTGCTCCGCCCGCTCCGTGGCGATCTGCTCCTCCGCCAATAGGTGCTCCTGGAGGAGATGGTGGTTGTAGGCGGTGTCGGCCTGCACCTCCAGGAACTGCTCCTGACGCATCTGCCTCACATTGTCCATATATTAGGCACGGGCCTCACTGATGGTCATGGTGCAATGCACCGGCGAGGATGGCATGGAGGAGGGGGTTGGCGCCGGATCGTTGACTACCATGTTCTCCATTGGGACGACGTCGTCCTCCGGCTGCCTGCCGGCCAGCCGGTCGGCAGCATTGGCTGCCATCTCCTTGTGGTCCGTCATCCGCCCGTCCCGAAGAGCGCTAGAGCGCGAGGAAGCCATGGTGGGCAGTAGTGGTGTGGACAGGAGAAAGGGAATGGATGCGGATGACTGCGGCTATGGCCAGCGCAGCACTTTATATAGCAATGGTGGGTGGGCGGATGGACGGACGTGTGGCGCCGGAGTAGCCGCCTCGGCAACCGCGTATCATTAATGTGGGCGGCAGATGGACGGACGGACGACACTTGTGTCGTTTGAAAGTGGAGCAATCGCCTGCACCAGGAAGCAGGGCGGGCTACACTGACTGTTTCGGGCAGAAAGCACACGCGGGCGAGTAGATGACTTTACTTGGAGAGGATGACAATGGGGACCCACCAGGTCCATAGCCTCACGTACGCAAGTGCCTCCTTATTATATATATGTATAAAACTATACTCCCTCCGTCTAGGTGAATAAGTCGTATTAGAAGGTGCATCACGACCTAGGTGCAAGCAGATTGGTGGAAAAGAAGAATATTTCTCTCTTCTAAACACAACATTTAATCACAACAGTTAAGAGGATGCCTTATTAGCTACCCATGCAGGCCATCTTAATTCATAGCATGCAAAGCGCATTTATTTCTTGCCTATTAACCGAATGGACGTGCTGCATGCATTGGTCCTTGCCCGAGCAAAAAAAGGTAGGAAAGGGGTTTCCACGGGAGACAACGAGGCAGAGGTGGAAACACTCTCTAGAGTAATTTATTTTGCTTCCCCCTGGTTTCCTGACATCACGGTCCCACACCATTGTCAACCTATGTAGTAGTCAATAAACGAGAGAATTACACAAGAAGCGGCCGACAGCTGGGACCAAGCAGCTCGAGCAGTATTTGTGTTTTTGAGGTGTGAGCACTGCAGAGTTTTTCGATGTTTAGCCCAGATATTAATTTTTCTCCTCTGAACAACAACAAAAACATCGTTGCGGGTATTAACTGGGCGGGCTGTGGCCCGTCTAGCCCAGCCAGATATCCAGCCCATATATTAATTTTCTTCAAGCTGAAAATGGCTAGCCCAGCTATAATTTTTTTTAGGAATACCTAGGCAAGGTCAAGTTGTTATTCTCCGCCCCGCTGGGCTGCAAATCTTTCCTAGGAGGGATGCATTAGGCTTAACAAGAAAATGGGCTTTAAGAAATAATAAATGGGATGTAATTATAAAAACTGGGCAGTAACTATAAAAAAATGCACCAAACACGTGATTACTTTATAAAATATTATTTTGGATATTGAAAATTTTAATTTCATTAATTGTTGCGAGCGTAATATTTCGTGGGATTTTTACGTAATATAAATTTATATTGAAATTGTATTTAATCTGACTAGAAATTTCGGGATACAAATATTTCGGATCCCATCAAAATGTGGGAAATTTTATTGAATTCTGTTTTGAACGGTTGGTTGAAATGGGCTGTACTTTTAACAAACTGTAAATGGGCTGTAGTAAATTCCATTAGAATTCAAAAATGGGCTACACATTCTTACAAATCTCAAATGGGCTATAAGTTCTCTGCCACACACTTCTGGCCTTACTAAGTTGACGCGTCCCCTAAAAAAATAGAGTTGACGCGTATGCAAGGCTTTGTCAACTTATAGTCAATACACGGTTCTAGCAGCAGTGGCCGTTGGATGTCCATCCAACGGATGCCGTGCTTCTTCTTCAATCTCGGATATTCTAGCTTCACCCGCCCAAAAAATGATTCCTCCCCATGACATCTGGGGCGCACCGTTTCGGAAGCTGGCCTGTGGGCCTACTAAGTTGACGTACCAAGGGCTTTGTCAACTTAGTCAATATAAATGATTCTAGCTGCAGTGACCGTATGATGTCCATCCAACGGCCGTAGTGCTTCTTCAACCTCTGGCCTTCTTGCTCCAGCCGCCCAAAGCAGCGCCGGTCGTGCCGCCTGCTCCTGCCTCCCGTGGCCGGCTATGCTGCCACGGAGGCCTCACCGCCCCCTACTATTCCCACCGCTGGCCAGGCCCTACGGCGATGGTAGCCTCACACCACAGCCGAAGGAGTGAACCCTCATACTCCTCTCCACGTGGGCATCCACTGCCGCGTCTTCACCGGCTCCACGTCGTCCCCTTCCTAGGCCTCGCCGTCGTCCACCGCCCTGGTGCTCTCGGCATGGTGTGGTCAACGTGGTCAAGGAATGACTTCCATCGGACGTGGACTGTACATGGAGAGGCTGACAGCTGGGTCCACGGCGGCAGCAAGGAAGTGCCTCCTTATTACACGGAAAATAATGATTCCTCCACTTGACAGCAGGGACCCACCGGACGGGCCACCAGTATTTTGCGAAAAAAATCGTTTCCCCCTGACTGCTGGGACCCACCGGACGGGCCACCATATTTTGCTAAAAATGTCCCCCCCGCTGTCAGCTCGGACCCACCGGAAGTGCCTCCTTATTACGCACAAAAAAATGAATACTCCCCCGGCTAGCTAGGACCCACCTTGCTGGGAGGATGACTTGTGGGCCTACTAAGTTGACGGGGATGAAGGGCTTTGCCAACTTAGTCAATATGAATGATTCTAGCTCCAGTCACCGTACGATGTCCATCCAACGACCGTAGTGCTTCTTCAACCTCTGGTCTTCTTGCTCCAGCCTCCCAAAGCAGCGCCGGTCGTGCCGCATGCTCCTGCCTCCCATGGCCGGCTGTGCTGCCGCAGAGGCCTCACCGCCCCCTACTATTCCCACTGCTGGCCAGGCCCTGCGGCGACGGCAGCCTCACACCGCAGCCGAACCAGTGAACCCTCATAGTCCTCTCCGCGCGGGCTTCCACTGTCGCGTCATCCCCTTCCTAGGCCTCACCGCCGTCCACTGCCGTGGTGCTCTCCGCGCGGCGTGGTCAACATGGTCAAGGAACGACTTCCACCGGAAGAGTACTGTACATGGAGAGGCTGACAGCTGGGTCCATGGCCACATCCCAGTTTTTTTGTGATTTGCCAAGTAAGTCGCTTTGTCAGGCCTATTGGGCTGCAAATCTTTCAAGACAAGGAGAGGTTTCATTCGGCTGGCCGAGAAAATGGCCCATCAGTAATGAGAAATGGGTTGTACATTTTTAAAACACATCAAACCGGCAATTAGTTTCAAATACCTTTTTTCATTTCAAGATTTTAAATTACATTAATTTTTATGCGTGGAGAATTTGTTGGATTTTATATTGATATACATTTATTTTTAAAATCAGTTCAAATGTGAGTCGAAATTTCGGGATTAAAAACAGTTCGGACCGCACCAAAATATGCAAAGTTTCGTATAATTTTTTAACCGTTGCCACAATATGGGCTGTAATGCTAACAAAAAGAATATGGGCTCCAAAAAAAACCTTAAGAATTAGCAAATGGGCTGTAAATTATTAGAAATAATGGCAGATGGGTTGTATGCTGTTTTTGACAGATTTGAGGCTTTCCTAAAAAAAGGTTGACGCACAAGCACTGAGTGTTGGATGTCCATCCAACGGCCGTCGTGCTTCTTCAATCTCTGCTCTTCCTGCTCCAGCCGCTCAAACAAGCGCCAGCGGGACTGCCTGCTCCCTCCTTCTCGCGGCCGGCTGTGCTACCGCACATGCCTCACCGCCCGACCGTACTCCCATCGCTGGCCTAGCCATCCCTCTACTCACCCACACCTGCTGTTATTCTCCGGCGATGGTAGACGAACCAGTAAACCCTCATACAGTCGTACTCCCCTCCGCGTGGGAAACAACTGTCGAGTCTTCCCTGCCTCCGTGTTGTCCCCTTCCTAGGCCTCGTCATCGTCCACCGCCCTGGTGCTCTCGGCGCGGCGTGGTCAACGTGGTCAAGGAACGACTTCCATCAGACATGGACTGTACGTGGAGAGGCTGACAGCTAGGTCCACGGCCGCAGCAAGGAAGTGCCTCCTTATTACGCGGAAAATAATGATTCCTCCACCTGACAGTTGGGACCCACTGGACGGCCCACTGTATTTCGTGAAAAAAATGTTTCCCCCTGACTGCTGGGACCCACCAGCTACATCTTCGCACGCAAGGAAGTGCGTCCGGGCAAAAAAACGATTCACCCCCTGACTGCTGGGACCCACCAGCTACATCTTCGCAGGCAAGGAAGTGCCTGACAGTCGGGACCCACCTGGTCGAAGCGTACGTAGCGTTGTCATTCTGGTCGCGAACGTGTACGTACATACTGGTCGATGTAGAGGCGCGCACATGTCGTAGTAGAGGCGTGCACGTAGCATGTACACGTACGTACATTGGCCAGGGTGCAAGAAAGAAAATACAGCCACGTATGTGTACATATGGGCGGGGTCTCGAACGCCTACTCGCGCATGCGTATGGCCTGGGCTCGTGTACATGGCTGGGTCGGAACGGAGAAACAGCATCGACGTCATGTTCATGGGGAGGCAACGGAATGCGTCATGTTCATGGGGAGGCAACAGAATGCATCGTGTTCATGGGGAGGCAACGGAATGCGTCGTGTTCATGGGGAGGCAATGGAACGCGTGGGAGCCATCCGGCTGGGTCGGAATGGAATGCGTGGTCGTGTTCATCGGGAGGGCTTGGACAGAATAGGCGATGGAAACGAGACCTGGCGTACCGCAAAACAGAGGAAACGGCCTTGTGTTCGACCGGCCACGTTCGAAACGGGATCCTGTTCATCGGGAGGGGTCTGGCGTACCACTAAACAAAGGAAATGGACCTCCTACGGTCGAAACGGGGGTCCTGTTGATCGGGAGGGGTGTGGCGTACCGCAAAACGGACAAAACGGACTTGTGTTGGAGCGATACGGTCGAAACGGGGGTCCTGTTCATTGGGAGGGGTGTGGCGTACCGCAAAACAGGACTCCACGGGATACTGTTCATCTCCACCGTCGACCCCCTCCAGCCTCCACGAGCTACTGTTCATCCACCGTCGACCTCCTCCAGCCTCCACCTGCGACTGTTCATCCAGCCTCCACCGCGCGCTACTCCACCGGCTACTGTTCAACCAGCCCTCTCCACGGGCTCCTGTTCGACCACCCCTCCACGGGCTACTATTCATCCTTCCCTCCATCGTCTACTGTTCATCCTGCCCTCCACGGGGTGGTCCTGTTCATCCAGCCCTCCACGGGGTCCTGTTCATCCAGCCCTCCACGGGGTCCTGTTCATCCAGCCCCAACCG
>NC_041384.1:432085090-432119049 GCF_002162155.2 Triticum dicoccoides | reverse complement strand
CTCATTGTTCATCACATCGATCGGCTTCAGTTAGCAGCAGTAGCGAAGGAATCGCTCGATCGGGTTCAGTTAATAGCCATCGATCGGTCGCTCAGGTTCAGTAATGCGTAGCCTGCAGTGCAATCGCTCGGGTTCAGTTAGAGCCCAACGCCTCGCTCGGGTTCAGTTAGAGCCAACGCCTTGCACACACGCGCGTATGTGTACAAGAGAAATGCGCATCGCTCGGCCCCCGACCTCCAGAGTAGTTTACTGAAAATTACCTCTCAAACGACATGATTGGTGGACATGCAAAGGTTAAAGTATTTCTACCAGACTACAATGACTATCTTGAAGTCCTCATGAAGACAATGAAGGATGGTCGGTCAGCCATCACAAGGGTTTGTACTAGAGTCGTGCGTGCATTCGGCATGTGTCGGTGTCAAAACTGGCGGATCTCGGGTAGGGGGTCCCAAACTGTGCGTCTAAGGAGGATGGTAATAGGAGGCGGGGGACACAATGTTTACCCAGGTTCGGGCCCTCTCGATGGAGGTAATACCCTACTTCCTGCTTGATTGATCTTGATGATATGAGTATTACAAGAGTTGATGTACCACGAGATCGTAGAGGCTAAACCCTAGAAGCTAGCCTATGATTATGATTGTTGTTGTCCTATGGACTAAACCCTTCGGTTTATATAGACACCGGAGGGGGCTAGGGTTACACAGAGTCGGTTACAAGGGAGGAGATCTACATATCCGAATTGCCAAGCTTGCCTTCCACGCAAAGGAGAGTCCCACCCGGACACGGGACAAAGTCTTCAATCTTGTATCTTCATAATCCAACAGTCCAGCCAAAGGATATAGTCCGGCTGTCCGAGGACCCCCTAATCCAGGACTCCCTCAGTAGCCCCTGAACCAGGCTTCAATGACGATGAGTCTGGCGCGCAGATTGTCTTCGGCATTGCAAGGCGGGTTCCTTCTCCGAATACTCCATAGAAGATTTTGAACACAAGGATAGTGTCCGGCTCTGCAAAACAAATTCCACATACCACTGTAGAGAGTATAATATTTCCTCAAATCTAATCTGCTAACAACTTTTCATCACGTGACATCACGCCATGGCCTGGTCATTATTCGAACCGCTTTTCTCAACCAGCTATTGCACATATTGCGAGGCGGTTTTCTCGGCATGTCTTGTCGAAGCAGAGATCGTGTCCCCTTATCACGGGATTCTCATCAATACGGGTGTGGGTAACCCAACCGCGCCATCAATCAAGGCGCTTGGGGAATAAGCGAGTTTACCAGGAAAGTGGGGAGGCGCATAGTTTCTTCCGCCCTTATAAAGGGACAAGGACTCCTCCTTTTCACCCACGCCTTCTTCTTCCCGATCCATTCCCCCTCGCCCGAGCTCCAGCACCTGAGCGTTCGTCTTCTCCGCCCATAAAGGCCTTCCAAGAATGTCCGGATCCGGAGCAGGAGGCAAGTGGATGGCCTCTACCATCCAGGAGAAGAATATTAAAAAGCTTCGGGAGGCCGGGTATCTGGCCAAAAAATCGGCCACCGTCTCTCGACGGCGGGACAGATCGTCCCCACTCCGGAATCCCAAGAGAGGGTTGTACTCCTCCCTCATTTTGTCCGCGGGCTAGGGTTTCCCCTCCACCCGTTCGTTCGCGGCATCATGTATTATTACGGGATCGATTTTCATGATCTATCCCCCAATTCCTTCCTCAACATCTCAACATTCATCGTCGTGCGCGAGGCTTTTCTCCGCATCTTGCACTTTGGCTTATGGTTGAAGATCTTTAATGTGATGCCCAAGGTGGTGGGCGGCGAGCACGCCGAGTGCGGGGGCGCCACGGTGAGCAAGATGCCCAATGTCACATGGCCAACAGGTACTTTTAATGATTCCGTTAAAGAGTGGCAACAGCAGTGGTTTTACATTACTGAGCCGCGCGGCATGAAATGGGCCGCTGCTCCAGAGTTCCGATCCGGAGCCCCTCTACGGCTTATGTCCGAGCCCAAGAAGGGCGTGAACCGGTCTTCATCTGACGAACTGTCTGTGCTCCAGATGCGCGTTAAAGATATGGAAGACAAGAAAATTGAACTTGCAATCTATGGGAATTTGATCCGGCCAAGCACCAGACCCTGCGAAAGCTCTTTGGCTCCTTGCACGAAGACATCTGGAAGGTGCTCTTCAAGTCCGGCAAATCATGGCCGGACTCGGCCGAGGACCGCGGGTATCAACTGTCCCGCCCTGCAAGCTCGGTAAGTTTTTATGCGTTTTACCCACATAGCCCAAGGGAAACTTTCAATGTGTTTTCCTCAACTCCCCTAGGGCTGGACGAAGAAGGCGGGGCAGATCCACTGTCCGGCCCCGTTGCCCGAAGAACCGGCCGGCCCACTTCTAATGAAGATGCTGGTCCCGGCGCTATACAAGGCGCCGTAGAAGAAGACCGAGAAGAAGGTCAAAAGACTCGGGGCGGTCTTCGTCGCCGCGGCACTTCACAAAGAATATCTGAAGGCTCCAATGTTCGTTGTGCCTCCGAAGAGGACGAGGAGGAGGAGGAAGACGAATCCCCAGCGGGGGGAAGAAAGAAGAGGGCGGCCTCCATACACTTGGAGGCCGAGTCGCCTAAAAGGGGAAAAGCTCCTCTTCCGTAAGAGTCCACTACCGCCGCCGACAGCGGCCCGTCGTGGGATCCCAGGGCCTAGCCCCTGGTGAAGTCATGAGTATAAGATCCGAACACGCTTATGCGTCCAGACTCATCATGGCATAATATTTTAACCTGAGCTATATTTTTTGTAGTCCGGCGAGGTCCCGCACAGAACGATCCTCATCAGAGGATTCGCTGAGCTCCGATGTTGTAGAGAGCGGGACGCCCCCGAAGGCCCCTTCCCCCAAATATGTGCATAACACCGAGGCTTCGTCCCAGAAGGACCCTGGCCAAGAAGGGGGGGAAGAGATCGTGAAGGCGGCGCCTAGAGGTCGAACTTCGGGGGCCGGAGACATGGGGGAGAAGATTCCCATGGGAGTCGACGACGGGACCCATCTTGAATTCGGCTCCTAGCCGGACGCAATTCGGGAGACCAATACACTCCAGAATCAAGCAGGCGGCCTCCCTCTGCTGGAGGGGGCGTGTCTATTCCACCGGCAATCTCTGTCCAGCCAGAGGTGCCTCCATCATTGATGAAGAGCGCCTCCATCGTCGATGAACACCGTGCCCTGATGGGTGCGGTGATTAAGGAGATTCAGTCTGCTGAGAGTGGACTGAATGAAGCCTGTATCAGCCTTATAAGAGGCTTTGAGGTATGTTTTATGAGGTTTCGAAGAGTGTCATAGTATGGATAGTATCCCCTGATACACTGTTTGGTGCAAGAGAGGACCGGATAGAGGATCAATTTTATGTTCACAGGAAGACTCACTTGATGACATCTATCTCTCTTTTTATAAGCAGGCGTCTGCAGCGGCTACTGCCTCTCATGCTGCAAAGGTCTCCGGACTAAATCAAAGTCTAGAGCAGGCCGAAGAAGAACTTGGCTTGTTGAAAAGGCAGTTGGAAGATAAACAAGGTATGTGCAAGCCTTGTTCGCGTTCAGTGCAAACAAAATCTCAGTATGATAACATATGTTTCATTATTTGCGCCAGGGGCGATGACCGAAGTCGAGGCTCTGAGGAAGGCTATTGCCGAGGCCGGGGAAAAGGCAGCCGCAGAGCAGGCTCTTCGTGAGAAGCACGAGGCCAGGGTTATTGAAGCTGAGCAGGAGCTTCAAGAGTCCGTGAAGAAATGCGAGACCTTGGAGCAGAGTTTAACAGAGAAAGGATCCGAACTCGCCAGGGCTCATCAGGCCGTGCGCGATGCCCAGGGGGAAACCTGAGGTGCCCTGCAGGGGATCCAAGAGGCGAGGACGATCGCGGCGGGTAAGGCTTTTTTTCATGTACAGCAAGTATTTGAGGAGAAAATCATGTTTCTAATTTTGAGTTCGGATTTCTCCAGGGGTATTTGTGGAACTGCCCCGCAGCATATCGGATGCCGCCCAATTCTACCAAGCCGAAGATGGGAACACTGCGGATAAGCTCTTCTGGTCGCAGTATCTGGCACTGAATTATCCGGTACCTTTTGCCGACCAACTGAAACAGCTGATCGAACTGCATAGGGTGGCCGAGCTAGCCATGAAGGATTTGATTATCTGCCTATGGCCTGCCAACCCGATTCCAGGCAGCTACTTCGGGCTCGTGAAGTGGCTTGTGAGTGTCTGCCCTCGACTTGATGTCATCAAGCGGTCGGTCTGTATAGAGGGTGCGCGAATGGCCTTCGCCCGCGCAAAGGTTCACTGGGGGAAGATGGATGCTGAAAAGTTGATGACCGAGGGACCGCCAGAGGGGAAGGAGCACCGCAAGCCCGAATTATATTATGAAAGTGTCCTGAAAGGATCCTGCCTAGCGGCGGAGCAATGCACCAAGGATATTATATTTCCATGAATACAATCATGTTGTCCTTTGTAATGTTGAACAAGGTCATTTCTATTATTTATTGCTTGTTATATAAAAGTTTATCCTCCTACACGGCCGTTTTATATATTAATCCTGAGAGTTGGCTAGTCGTCGGCTTCTGCCCCCCCCCCATAGGAAGTATGGGGGTGTTTGGGATAAACCTGATCACTCTTTATCCCAGTTTTGGGTCCTTCAAATGAGGTGTTCAGCACAACGAACCAGGCAATCGGACTATAGGGCTTTATCACTCTCACTTAGCCATAGGAGCTTTATAAAAGGAAGGTAGGCATAGCCCCTGGTGTTCGGAAGACTGCACGAGGGGCTATATAAGCACCTGATCAGAAAAAAAGCCGATCCAGTGCACGCTGCATTGGTTATGGCATTATGCGGGAGAAATCCTTAAAGATTTTACAACCTCTCGAATAGCTGACCAGCTCTCGCCCTATCATGACAGTCAGTTTTCAGCTTTCTCTACCGAGGTGCTCGTCCGGAAGAACCGGGACACAATCGCAGTAGTTCTCCCTGTGCCGCCTTAGCTGATATAGCGGAACGTAAGGTGGCAAAACATGGGAGTCAGGCAAACCCAACATTTGACCCAAGACATGATTCGGCGCTGATGCATATAATGCTATAAGTTCGGGGTGCCGAACTTCCATGAAGGTGTTCGGACTTTATTGTCGTATTATGGGAAAAACGAAGCCCCTGACATATTTAAAGCATATCGCGGTGTACGGATGCCACTTGATAAAAGAATTTCAATAAGAAATAACAGCAGATAAGCGTTATATAAATCCGCATGTTGTATTTGAATAGTACGCTGATGTGTGTGAGTACAGGTAATGTGGTAAAAAAGAAATATGACTATGGAACCTGCTGAGACCAGGGGGAAGAAGCTATGTGTGGATCCGGAATGTAGTCAGATGGTTATCGCGAGGAATATCTAAGGATTCCCTTGCGCGTTCGAGCTGCTTCCATATCGCCAGTCCTGGTCTGCGCAAAGTTAAACCTGCAAACAAAATGTAAGAAATACTTGTGTGCCGCAGAGCGGTTGAGCCGCGGTATGTGGCCTGCCCTGGCTTTCGCCGGAGTGTTTAATTGAGCTCTGGACGAGCCGGGCTATCCTGCCACGAAGTATTTCGAAGTCGTTTAGCGGTGTCCGGGAGTCGGGTCGTCGACTCGAGGTTCGATTGGAAGGTGCTACTTGTAGCTTCTGTTGTTAAAGCAGTGGTATACTCCTTGGTGCCGAGGGAAAGTTTGGCCTTGCCATTAACCATGATGACGCTGCGCGGACCGAGCATCTTGAGCTTACGGTAGGCATAATGTGGTACTGCGTTGAATCGAGCGAACGTAGTTCATCCGAGCAGTGCCTGATAATCACTGCGAAAGGGGACGATGTCGAAGATTAACTCTTCGCCACAGTAATTGTCTGGTGATCCGAAGACTACCTCAAGGGCGATGGAGCCTATACAGCAGGCCTCCACACCTGGTATAATACCGCTGAAGGTGGTTTTAGTGGGCTTGATCACCTAATGATCGATGCCCATCTTGCACACTGTGTCCTGGTGAAGCAGGTCTAGACTGCTGCCTTCGTCCATAAGGACTCGCGTGAGGTGGAGCCCGTCAATTATTGGGTCGAGGACTAGTGCGGCTGGATTGCCCTGATTAGTGTTAACCGAACGATCCGTGCAGTTGAAGGTGATTAGCCCTAGTTTATATTGTGGGACGACTGGTTCCGTTAAGTTGACATCCCTAAGGGTGTGCGTCTGGTCCGGGTTGGGAGTGTAGGTGTCGTTTACCACGTTCACCGTCTGGATTTGCGGGGGAAATTTCTTTTGCCCTCCTAAACTCGGTGATCTGGGCTCCTCATCGCTATCGTCGCTCTGAGACCCCTTATCTTTGTTTTTGGCACCTGACCTGCCGGCTTGTTTGAAGACCCAGCATTCTCTGATGGTATGATTGGCTGGTGTTCCTCGGGTGCCATGAATTTGGCATGGGCGGTCGAGTATGCGGTCTAGACTGGACGGACCCAAATTGTCCTTTGTGAGTGGCCCGTTCCGCTGACTGGACGTACAGCCCCTAAATCCGGCATTGACTGACGTATCTTCGGCGCTTCCACCATTTTTGCGGCGCTTGTGTTTGTTGCGTCGGGGTTTGCCGTTGCTATCTCTAGCTTCTGATGTGCCAGGGTTGCTTGCTGTGTTGTTGCTACAGGCCAACCAGCTATCTTCGCCCGCGCAAAAGCAGGTCATGAGTGTCGTGAGGGCTGCCATGGATTTTGGCTTATCTTGGCCGATATGTCGGGCGAGCCATTTGTCACGGATGTTATGTTTAAAGGCCGCTAGGGCTTCGGCATCCGGACAGTCGACAATTTGGTTCTTTTTAATTAGGAACCGAGTCCAGAGTTTCCTGGCTGACTCTCCGGGCTATTGTGTTATGTGACTTAAATCGTTAGCATCCGGTGGCCGCACATAAGTGCCCTGGAAGTTGTCCAGGAATGCGTCTGCCAGGTTCTCCCAGCTTTCGATGGAGTTTGCCAGCAAGCTATTCAGCCAATGCTGAGCCGGCCCTTTGAGCTTTAGCGGGAGATACTTGATGGCGTGTAGATCATCCCCGCGGGCCATGTGAATGTGGAGGAAGAAATCCTCTATCCATACCACGGGGTCTGTGGTGCTGTCATATGATTCAATGTTTACGGGTTTAAACCCTTCTAGGAATTCATGATCCATTACTTCATCAGTGAAGCATAGGGGGTGTGCGGCGCCTCTGTGCCGGGCTATATCACGACATAGTTCATACGAGTCTTGTCTGCTGTGTTCGGCCCAGTCGGACTTGCTTTTAGTATATCCGGCGTGACGGTTGTCGTCGCGTGTTGGGGCGCGCCCCCGACATCCGTAGACCGATCTTTTATGTCCCGATTTGTTTTCCAATACTTCTCGCAGGTCCTGCATGTTATGCCGGGCCTTGGTATTTTTGTTTGACTGGCGATGGGGTGCGGTCTGGACTTCAGGCTGATATGCCGTTTTGTCTCGGCCACGAGGTGGCCGGTCAGCCATATCATATGCTGGTAGTGTAGGTTTTAATGCTTCCTCTTCGAGTTGGGGTAGCAACCTGTGCTTTGGGTAACTTTTTGTTGGGCGCTCGAGTTCGTATTCCTCGGCTGCCAGCACCTCGGTCCATCTATCCGCTAGCAGATCTTGATCAGCTTGAAGCTGTTGTTGCTTTTTCTTCAGGCTTTTTGTTGTGGCATAAGCCGGCGCTTGAAGTGCTCCTGCTCGACGGGATCCTCAGGCACGATAAATTCTTCGTCGCCGAGGCTCACCTCGTCATCAGAGAGGGGCATGTAATTGTCATCCTCTGATTCTCCGTCTGTCTTCTGTTCCTTAGGGCTAGCTTGCCCATCCTCCTGCTCGGAGCCTGGCTGGAGGGGATTGTCTTTGTCTTTGGCACTGTCTGCAGCATTATTGTCTCTTGTGCCGGTATCGCTGCTTTTGCTATGCCGGGCTTAGAGCGGCGCCGATTACACCGGTGCTTAAATTGCTTCTCAAGGGGATTATCCTCTGTTGCCTTATTGCCATCGCTTTCTTTGGGGGTGTCCACCATGTATATATCATATGATGAGGTGGATGTCCAGCGCCCTGTGGGCAGAGGTTGATGGCCCACAAGTATAGGGGATCTATTGTAGTCCTTTTGATAAGTAAGAGTGTCGAACCCAACGAGGAGCAGAAGGAAATGATAAGCGGTTTTCAGCAAGGTATTCTCTGCAAGTACTGAAATGAGTGGTAACAGATAGTTTTGTGATAAGATAATTTGTAACGAGCAACAAGTAACAAAAGTAAATAAAGTGCAGCAAGGTGGCCCAATCCTTTTTGTAGCAAAGGACAAGCCTGGACAAACTCTTATATAAGGAAAAGCGCTCCCGAGGACACATGGTAATATCGTCAAGCTAGTTTTCATCACGTTCATATGATTCGCGTTCGGTACTTTGATAATTTGACATGTGGGTGGACCAGTGCTTGGGTGTTGTTCTTACTTGAACAAGCATCCCACTTATGATTAACCTCTATTGCAAGCATCCGCAACTACAACAAAAGTATTAAGGTAAACCTAACCATAGCATGAAACATATGGATCCAAATCAGCCCCTTATGAAGCAACGCATAAAGTAGGGTTTAAGCTTCTGTCACTCTAGCAACCCATCATCTACTTATTACTCCCCAATGCCTTCCTCTAGGCCCAAATACTGGTGAAGTGTTATGTAGTCGACGTTCACATAACACCACTAGAGGCTAGACAACATACATCTCATCAAAATATCGAACGAATACCAAATTCACATGGCTACTAATAGCAAGACTTCTCCCTTGTCCTCAGGAACAAACGTAACTACTCACAAAGCATATTCATGCTCATAATAAGAGGGGTAATAATATGCATAAAGGATCTGAACATATGATCTTCCACCAATTAAACCAACTAGCATGAACTACAAGGAGTAATTAACACTACTAGCAACCTACTAGCACCAATCCTGGACTTGGAGACAAGAATTGGATACAAGAGATGAACTAGGGTTTTGAGATGAGATGGTGCTGATTAAGATGTTGATGGAGATTGCCCTCTCCCGATGAGAGGAGCGTTGGTGATGACGATGGCGATGGTTTCCCCCTCCGGGAGGGAAGTTTCCCTGGCAGAACAGCTCTGCCGGAGCTCTAGATTGGATCCGCCAAGGATCCGCCGCGTGGCGGCGGAGTTTCGTCCCGAAAGGTTGCTTCTTATTTTTTTTCTCGACGAAAGACTTCATATAGGAGAAGATGGTCATCAGAGAGCCACCAGGGGGCCCACGAGGTAGGGGCGCGCCCTAGGGGGCGCCCCCCACCCTCGTGGGAAGGGTGTGGGCCCCCTGGTCTTCATCTTTGGCGAGGATTTTTCATTATTTATTATAAGGTATTCCATGGAGTTTCAGGACTTTTGGAGTTGTGCAGAATAGGTCTCTAATATTTGCTCCTTTTTCAGCCCAGAATTCCAGCTGCCGGCATTCTCCCTCCTTATGTAAACCTTGTAAAATAAGAGAGAATAGCCATAAGTATTGTGACATAATGTGAAATAACAGCCCATAATGCAATAAATATCGATATAAAAGCATGATGCAAAATGGACATATCAACTCCCCCAAGCTTAGACCTCGCTTGTCCTCAAGCGAAAGCCGATAACAATAAATATGTCCCCATGTTTAGAGGTAGAGGCATCGATAAAAATAAAATACGGACATGAGGGCATCATGATTATTCTCATAACAGCAACATATAAAGATATTGTCATATGATTACTTATGTTCAAGTGATGATCTATTCACAATGCAAAAGTATGAATCACAAACCTTATTGAGAACCAACAAACTATAACCTCAGTCATTGGAGCAATTGCAATTTATCATAACATCAGAAAGAGTCTATGTCAGAGCTAATAAGCAAGTCGCATACTCAACTATCATCTAGTCCTTCATAATTGCTAACACTCGCGCAATACTTGTGGTTACGGAGTTTTAATCAGACACAAAGAAGGATAGGGGCTTATAGTTTCGCCCCACAACCTTTTAACTCGAGGGTAATGTCAACAATAATAACTCATGCCCCCCTACATCCAATTAGATATATCTATCAGGATCTTTCCAACACACTGTGCTTGCCAAAGGATAAAATGTAAAAAGGAAAGGTGAAGATCACCATGACTCTTGCATAAGGTAGAAGATAATAATAAAAGATAGGCCCTTCGCAGAGGGAAGCAGAGGTTGCCATGCGCTTTTATGGTTGGATGTACATAATCTTAATGCGAAAGAACGTCACTTTATATTGCCCCTTGTGATATGAACCTTTATTATGCAGTCTGTCGCTTTTATTACTTCCACATCACAAGATCATATAAAGCTTATTTCTCCCACACTAATCATACATATTTAGAGCAATTTTTATTGCTTTGCACCGATGACAACTTACTTGAAGGATCTTACTCAATCCATAGGTAGATATGGTGGACTCTCATGGCAAAACTGGTTTAAGGGTATTTCGAAGCACAAGTAGTATCTCTACTTGGTGCTGAGAATTTGGCTAGCATGAGGGGGAAAGGCAAGATCAACATGTTGGATGATCCATGACAACATACTTTATCTCAGATATAAGAAAACATAACCCATTATGTTGTCTTCCTTGTCCAACATCAACTCTTTAGCATGTCATATTTTGATGAGTGCTCCCAATCATAAAAGATGTCGATAATAGTATATTTATATGTGAAACTTCTCTTTCCTTATTACTTCCTATTAATTGCAACAATGACCAAAGCTATGCCTGCTAACTCCCAACAACTTTTAATCATCACACTCTTTCAATGTGAAGTCATTACTATCAATAAGATCAATATGAACTTTCGTTTCTTCTTATTCTTTTTCTCTTTTCTTTTATTCACCCAAGATCATAGCAAGAAAATCAAGCCCTTAACTCAACACTAATCTTTATTATATAGCTCACGAACTCGATTACATAGAAGGATAATAAAGCAAAACTCATGACTAGATCATACTAAGAACTTTTATTCTACTAGATCAAAATATTACCAAAAGGATCGAACTAAGAAAAACGGTAAAGATAAAAGTGATGGTGATACGATACCGGGGCACTCCCCCAAGCTTGGTAGTTGCCAAGTGGAGTGCCCATACCAGATACTCAATTCTTCTTTGTTGGATGAGATGGTGGTGATTTTGTTGATGGCGTAGGCTTCTTCCTTAATTTTCGTTTGAGGACAGAATTTTGGTCCCTTGGGTCCTTGATCTCCTGTTCCAGGCTCAATATCTTTTTGCATAGTTCCTTCTTGTTTTCCTGCAAGAGTCGAAAAGGGATAAACTCGATCTTAGGTTTATTTACCCTATCCGGGAGGCTTGACTTTTTGAACTCCACATGCATGTCCCCAGGTTGACTTAGTGGGACTTCATCTTCATCTGAGCTTGTCTCCTCCTTCCCCTTGGGTTCATAGTCTTCTTCTTCTTCCGTGGTCCAACCATAATGCTCCACCTCTCCATAGACCTTAGGGTCTGTGTCGATGTCAAAACCGGCGGATCTCGGATAGGGGGTCCCGAACTGTGCATCTAAGGCGGATGGTAATAGGAGGCAGGGGATACGATGTTCTACCCAGGTTCAGGCCCTCTTGATGGAGGTAAAACCCTATGTCCTGCTTGATTAATATTGATGATATGGGTAGTACAAGAGTAGATCTACCACGAGATCAGAGAGGCTAAACCCTAGAAGCTAGCCTATGGTATGATTGTATGTTGTATATGATCTATCGACTAGCCTGGCCTCGGTTTATATAATGCACTAGAGGCCTAGGATAACAAGAGTCCTAGTCGAATACGCCGGTGGGGAGGAGTCCTTGTCTTGATCGCCAAGTCTTGTGGAATCTTCCTTGTATGTGGCAGCTGTCCGAACTGGCCCATGAGTATACGGCCATGGGGGTCCTCGGCCCAATCTAACAGATCAGGAGATGACGTGGTGAGTACCCCCTAGTCCAGGACATCGTCAGTAGCCCCCTGAACCAGTCTTCAAGTTAGGGACACTCCTCGATTCTTCTGAACCATTCTTCATCTTCGGTCGTCGGTCTTGAAAACTGGTTCAACAAATCTTCTCATCTTCGATCTTGGGGATCGCCGAAATGCATTCGACGAGTTCACACGTTAGGTATCCGAGGAGCCCCTTTAAGTTTCTGGCCTTTATCAATGCCTTGTTATTTTTATGCCACACCTCGGGTTTGAAGTTATTCCCGGGCGGCACCGTCCTCTTGCGTGCGAGCTCCAACGCCGGACTACATTCAAGGTATCTTTTGCAGTCAAGCACCAACGCTGGATCGCCTCCCAGCTCTAACGCTGGAATGTATCCGAGCTCCAACGCCGGACTATGTATCCGAGCTCCAACGCCGGACTGTATCCAAGCTCCAACGCCGGACTATGTATCCGAGCTCCAACGCCGGACTATATCCGAGGTGTCGTAAGTCACCTTGGTTCAAACAAGTTTGAAGGAGTTTAGCCGAGCTTAATGCCGGAAATGCCCTCTATGGATCCAACCACTAGCGCCCGAGCTTTATGTCGGACTGCTTCCGAGGTGGTGCACCACCCCGAATGTGGGCCGATTTTTGTCAATATTTTTGATTGGTGCAATTTATTCTCTGCCGAGATATATAGCCAGTAGCCCTCAAGGTGGGTATCGGTCTAAAACTCGAGATGCACATGAAGGATGACATAAGACCGCTGATCCCAGTAGCCGCTAAGACTCAGGTTGATTTGCAAAATCGGTCTGAGGACCAAGTCCTAGCTCGGCAGAATACTTCGGGACACAAAAAGCGGCGTGCTCAGTCCTCGAGACTCAGGTTGGGTGCGGCCAACCAACCTGAGGATCAAAATCTCCTCGGAAACTATATTGCACATAAAATTTTCTGCATTGGACAGGCAATGCAGTAGCCCCCGAGACACTGGTCGGGTGGCAACACCAGATCAGGGGATCGATGTGCCCCTTTAATATTTGTAAATAATAAGCCCGAAGCCCAGTAGCCCCCGAGCCTTAATGCGGGTATGGGTGGCCGAATTAAGGATTGATATCCATAGTAAAATCATAAATTATGTGTAATGACGCTATGTATCCAAGTACTTTACGTCATTAATGCTCGAATCCGCATTGTACAAAACTTTGTTAACCGACCATCGGCTTCCACCTCCAAGGCCAATAGCCGAGGAGTGTTTGTCCTACTTTATAAAGCCTTTATGAGGGCAAAGATTTACGACAAACAAGGCAATCTGGCCATACGGTTTTATAAACAAAGGTACGCAAAGAGATATGTTATATTACTATTTAACAGAAGAAATGACTTCCAAAGAAAATAGTACCGCTATCGGTTCCTTTCTTTGGGTTGTCATGCTAAGCATGATCATGAAACCTCAGCTCCAATGTAAGAGCAAAATATCGAGGATTTAGTTTGGGAGGCCAGTTAATAGCCCCGGTAGTGTTCGGCGATAGTCGACGTCAAGCCATAAACACTTCGACCATTCTTATGAATGGCCCGTCATTTAACACTTTCATCGGATCGCTGACCAGTTTATGCTTATTGTGACCGTCAGTTTTCGGCTTTCTCCACTGAGGTGCTTAACCATGTGAGCTGGAAGCACAATCGCAGTGGTTCTCCCTTTGCACACCTAGCCGAACAAAGCGGGACGTAGGAGGCAAGCGCAGGAGCCGGGCAATCCAACTGTTGACCGAAGACACAATTCAAAACCGATGCATATATAGCAATATCCGAGAATGTTTTTGCCGAATCTCTAAAGGTGTCCGGCGTTGCACTGCGAGACTTGTGCCAAAAACACACAAATAGTTTAAAAGTGCCACAAGCTTGGAAAACCAAAAAACATCAGTAAAAACTTGACGTCCGAACAAGATCAAGTGTTCGGTGCCAATCCGAAAATTGGCCTTCGCAAAAGAAGTGCTTCTGTCATGCTTTAACATGATACATCCTATCTCAAGACTTCAAGCGGGTTAGCCTATGGCTTCAACCTCCTATCCCGAGGGTGGAATACTTCTCATTAGGCCAGTTTAGTAAACTAAACTCTAGCGACTTTGAGAGAGAAATTAGGCTCCCCGGCTAGTGACCACACGCTCGTGTCGAAAAAACGAGTGATAGATAATAATAATAATAAAAAACTTTGCAACGACTAAGAAGAAGAACACTTATCATAAAACGGCTCATATAAACTTAAGAGTCCCCAAGTGACTTGGGTAAAAGAATGATTGCATGTACCAAAGTACTTATATCATATCTATGTTCAACCGAACTTTAAATGCGTCTTAACCGACTGCCGGCTTCTCCCTCTTCGGTCAAGGACCGAAAAGTGTTATGTACTCCATCTATCAAGAATATTGACTGTGTTTCCAATAACTAGGCAATCAGGTCATAAGGCTGTAACAGACAAAGCGCGCTCAGGGAACTTATGCTATATTACTGCGAAGTGTAAGAAGCATCTTTGAAGAAAATAGTACCCCCACCAATACCTTTCTTCGGTGCTCATTATTATTATGAGACTTGTGCAATAGATTTTTTGTACTCATGAGTTCCGTTGTGTGCCGACCATCATTGAAAACTATAAGAGCGCTAGCTTTCGGCTTCACCCAGTCTGAGGTCCAGCTCGGATGACCCGATCGTGACAATCGTAGAGGTGCTCCCTTTACTCCCTAGCCGAACAATCGGGAACGTAGGGGTAAACACAGGAGCGAGGCAACCCAGCTTGCAAATCGCTTAAGTCAATATGGTGCATATTGTGGCGTAATACACGAACAAGGAACGAAGCCGTACAAGTATAATCATATGCGAGAGGAAAAGCTTCATGAAGGAATCCCCCAAGTGAATTGGGTATTTGAATTTATGCGTCACAAACAAAGTTTGGACAAGGAAATTTTTTACAAGAAACTTTTTTCCAAAAAAGTATAATGCTTGGTCGAACCGAACACAAGTTAGAAATTAAAGCTTTGAGCATGAAAGCAACTTAGCTGGTTAATGTGTTCGGTATTGATGACGCGGTCCGAGCTTGATGCGGGACAAGGTTCCATCCCCCAAGCCAGTCCTGAGGTGGCGGAGCGGAGAGCTCGACACGCCGAAGTGGTGACATAGCACGGTCAATGCCGACCGGCAGAGTGACGCCGAAGTCCCCAGATCATTTTCCTGTGCACAAAAAATAGTGCAAACCGGAGATAATAGTAATAATGATAATTAAAAAAATCATTGCATAATATTTAATTTATGCAAAGTGAGTAATAAAAGAAATATGGCCTGGCGCCGAAGTCAATGTCGATGTAGGGCGTCGGCGTGATGTGGTAAAGGCATGGCAAAACCTGAATTCATAGGTCGGTCCAAGCTCCGGATGCAGCGTTCGCCGGACTATGTACGGAAACTGATCGAAACACCATGTGACTGTCGTTAATGCGGCCACCATTTGATAGACCTGTGTACATATGATGGACAAACCAGAGTAATAATTCCTTGGGAAAATGAACCCATACAAGCAAAAAATACTGGGATTAATAGCACCTGGTTTATTTGCTGTAGCAATCCGAACGGAAGTGATTCCCAAAATTGGGACTTGATCCGCACACCCATTGCCTGATGGGCGATAAAACGACGGCATGGCAATGCTAGAAAAGGTTGGCTCGTCGAGGCAAAGCCCTCGGTCCAGCTAACGTGACGGAGCTGATCGGCTAGTGACGCCGAAGTGTCCGGAGTAGGTTGATGAAGAGATGGCGAAGCCCCCGGTCTAGCCGAGATGTCGAAGCCTCGATGTCAGCCGATGAGTCGAAGTAGGTCGGCGAGATTGACACCAGCTTGAAGAAGCAATAGTGCGGCCCTGCCGATGCAGGTCGTGACATGGTCGATGCCAGCTTGATGAAGCGGCCGTGCGGCGATGCCGGTATGCCCGCTCCGTGTAATCCGTGGGGCGGCGATGTTGGTGATGATTTATCCTTCGCGATGCTGGACTCTTGTTCGGCTGGCCGAGATGATGATCCGAAGAAGTTGAGCTCGGCTCAACAAAGTGACGACGTGTTTAGCGTAGGTCGGCAGCCGTGGAGCAATATTGCCGGACTGGTTTGACACCAGCATGATGTTGAAGATCATGTTCAAAAGATCTTAAAGTTAGTGGGATGTGTTCGGGAACAAAACACAATACCCCATACAAAACTTTCTTCAAAAAGGATGTCTGAAATCCCGTTCATAAAAAAGACGAACTTGGGTCGGATTCGTTTTCGCGCAGAAAACAGATCCGAAAAGTGATGCACTAATCGGAAGGTTCCCGGAGTTTGGACGGTCGGATCGTGCTGACATTTTGAGAGGTGGTAGATATAGGAATTCTGCAGCCGATCAACAGTTGGATCTTCCAAAGAATGTCCGAGCTAGAATATGGACACCACGCCCTAAACTCATCCAGATTCCCGTCCAGATTTGACACGGCTCCGGTATATCGTGGATTGCCAGAGATTCCTCCATCGGAACTCGACGAAATTTTCCAGCGTTGTTGAAGACTCAATTCTGCACAATTCCGTCAAAGCAATCGTTAAAAAGACACTTGAGGAGACAGTGGCGGCGGACACAAGTTTGTTGTCCAGAAAAATAGCACAGTCGCCCGAGGGCAATGTTGACATTGAGCCTCAGGCTCCCTGGATGATTCCTCCATGATCTTGATAGAGATCGGAGTTGATGTTTATAAAGGCCCTCATCCAAACATGACGATCGGAGGTAGGGCGCAGTCCTTGGTCAAACCAAGGTGACCAGTCGAGCTGGTGACGAAGATGCCGAAGTCGCAGTTGATCTGCAGGCGAGCCATCGACCTTTTGTCGAACACACAGCGGAACTCCCAATGAAAGCACCAATGTTGGTGTCAAAACCGACGGATCTCGGGTAGGGGGTCCCGAACTGTGCGTCTAAGGAGGATGGTAACAGGAGGCAGGGGATACGATGTTTTACCCAGGTTCGGGCCCTCTTGATGGAGGTAAAACCCTACGTCTTGCTTGATTAATATTGATGATATGGGTAGTACAAGAGTAGATCTACCACGAGATTAGAGAGGCTAAACCCTAGAAGCTAGCCTATGGTATGATTGTATGTTGTATATGATCTATTGACTAGCCTGGCCTCGATTTATATAATGCACTAGAGGCCTAGGATAACAAGAGTCCTAGTCGAATACGCCGGTGGGGAGGAGTCCTTGTCTTGATCGCCAAGTCTTGTGGAATCTTCCTTGTATGCGGCAGCTATCCGAACTGGCCCATGAGTATACGGCCATGGGGGTCCTCGGCCCAATCTAACAGATCAGGAGATGACGTGGTGATTACCCCCTAGTCCAGGACACCGTCAGTCTGCAAGGTAATCAGCCACATAGCTTTCTCCTTCTGAATCCTAGGATGACATGTCGCTCTGTCTGCAACAGGATGGCTCAAAACAAAGACAAGAGATTTTTGCGTGATACGGGAGCCAAAACCCCCGGGAGGTTATATAATGAATTTTTATCGACCAAAATACGTATCGTGTAAGAAAACGGAGTCCGAAAGGCACACGAGGTGCTCACGAGGTAGGGGGGCGCGCCCTCCACCCTTGTGGGGCCCTCGTGTCCTTCCCGGACTGCTACTTAATTTTCTATTTTTCTAAATATTCCAAAACGGAGAAATATTGCCTTAAAAATTGTTTTGGAGTCGGTTTCCTTACCTTACCACATACCTATTCCTTTTCGGAGTCTGAAACGTTCTGGAAAGTGTCCCTTATGTATTCCTCCGGGGTTACGGTTTCAATAATATTGGTTTCAACATTTATGGGATTACCTGAGATATAATGTTTGATTCTTTGACCGTTTACCACCTTCAGATATGTGCCTTCAAAGTTTTTGATTTTAATGGCATTGGAACGATAGACCTCCTCGATAACATAGGGGCCTTCCCATTTAGAGAGAAGTTTTCCTGCAAAAAATCTTAAACGAGAGTTGTATAGCAATACATAATCACCTCCATTAAACTCACGCTTTTGTATCCTTTTGTCATGCCATTTTTTAACCTTTTCTTTAAACCACTTGGCATTTTCATAAGCTTGGGTTCTCCATTCATCAAGTGAGCTAATATCAAATAACCTCTTTTCACCGGCAAGTTTGAAATCATAGTTGAGCTCTTTAATAGCCCAATATGCCTTATGTTCTAGTTCGAGAGGTAAGTGACATGCTTTTCCATATACCATTTTATATGGAGACATACCCATAGGATTTTTATATGCAGTTCTATAGGCCCATAATGCATCATCAAGTTTCTTGGACCAATTCTTTCTAGACCTATTGACAGTCTTTTGCAAAATTAATTTGAGTTCTCTATTACTCAATTCTACTCGACCACTAGACTGTGGGTGATACGGAGATGCAATTCTATGATTGACGTCATATTTAGCAAGCATTTTACGGAAGGCACCATGAATAAATGTGAACCACCATCAGTCATTAAAGGACTCCAAACCTCGGAAAAATAACTTCCTTAAGCATTTTAATAGAAGTGTTATGATCAGCACTACTAGTTGGAATAGCTTCTACCCACTTAGAAACGTAATCAACAGCAACTAAAATATGTGTATATCCATTAGAGGCAGGAAAAGGTCTCATATAATCAAAGCCCCAAACATCAAATGGTTCAATAACAAGTGAATAATTCATAGGCATTTCTTGACGTCTACTAATATTACCAATTCTTTGACATTCCTCACAAGATAGGACAAACTTACGGGCATCCTTGAAGAGAGTAGGCCAATAAAAACCGGATTGCAATACCTTATGTGCAGTTCTATCTCCCGCGTGGTGTCCTCCATAAGTTTCGGAGTGGCACTTGCGTAGGATCTGTTCCTGTTCATGCTCAGGTACACAACGTCTAATAACACCATCTACTCCTTCTTTATAAAGATGTGGATCATCCCAAAAGTAATGTCTCAAATCATAGAAGAACTTTTTCTTTTGTTGGTATGTGAAGCTAGGTGGTATAAATTTAGCAACTATGTAATTAGCATAATCAGCATACCAAGGGGTACTATGAGAAGTACTTATGACATTTAATTGTTCAACAGGAAAGCTATCATCAATAGGTAGTGGGTCATCAAGAACATTCTCTAACCTAGATAAGTTGTCTACAACTGGGTTCTCAGCTCCTTTTCTATCAACAATATGCAAATCTAATTCTTGTAGCAAGAGAACCCATCTAATAAGTCTAGGTTTAGCATCTTTCTTCTCCATAAGATATTTAATAGCAGCATGATCAGTGTGGATAGTTACTTTAGAATCAACAATATAAGGTCTGAACTTATCACAAGCAAATACAACTGCTAAAAGTTCTTTTTCAGTAGTCACATAATTTCTTTGAGCATTGTCTAGAGTCTTACTAGCATAATGGATAACATGTAATTTCTTATCAACTCTTTGCCCTAGAACAGCACCTACAGTATAATCGCTAGCATCACACATAATTTCAAAGGGTAAATTCCAATCAGGTGGCTGAACAATAGATGCAGAGATCAATGCTTTCTTAAGTATTTCAAATGCTTCTACACACTCATCATCAAAGACAAATGGTATATCTTTTTGTAATAAATTAGTCAGAGGCCGAGAAATTTTTGAGAAGTCCTTAATGAACCTCCTATAAAATCCGGCGTGACCAAGGAAACTTCTTATACCTTTGATGTCCTTGGGACATGGCATTTTTTCAATAGCATCAACCTTGGCTTTATCAACTTCAATACCTCTTTGAGAAACTTTATGCCCCAAGACAATACCTTCATTAACCATAAAGTGGCACTTTTCCCAATTCGACAAGATTAGTTTCTTCACATCTCTGCAAAACTCGATCAAGATTGCTCAAGCAATCATCAAAAGAAGATCCATAGACGGAAAAGTCGTCCATGAAAGCCTCACAAATCTTTTCACAAAGTCAGAGAATATAGCCATCATGCATCTTTGAAAGGTAGCAGGTGCATTACATAAACCAAAAGGCATACGTCTATAAGCAAAAGTACCAAAAGGGCATGTAAAAGTAGTCTTTGATTGATCTTTAGCCGACACAGGTATTTGAGAGAAACCAGAATAACCATCTAGAAAGCAGTAATGTGTATGTTTGCATAATCTTTCTAGCATTTGATCAATAAAAGGTAAGGGGTAATGATCTTTCTTAGTAGCCTTATTTAATTTGCGGAAATCAATTACCATCCTATAACCTGTAATTATTCTTCGTGGAATCAATTCATCTTTATCATTAGGAACAACAGTAATACCTCCCTTCTTAGGGACACAATGAACATGACTTACCCAGTGACTATCAGCAACGGGATAAATTATACCTGCCTCCAGAAGCTTTAGTATTTCTTTTCTTACCACTTCTTTCATTTTAGGATTCAGACGTCGTTGAGGATCATGAACTGGTTTGGCATCTGCTTCCAAATTTATTTTATGTTGACATAGAGTGGGACTAATGCCCTTAAGATCATCAAGAGTATATCCAATAGCAGCACGGTGCTTCTTCAGAGTTTTCAATAATCTTTCTTCTTCATGCTCTGAAAGGTTAGCACTAATAATAACAGGATATATCTTCTTTTCATCAAGATAAGCATATTTAAGATTATGAGGCAATGGTTTAATCTCAAACACGGGATCACCCTTAGGTGGAGGGGGATCCCCTAGGATTTCAACAGGCAAATTGTGTTTTAGCATAGGTTCTTGTTTAAAGGATACTTCATCTATTTCTCTTCTTTCATTCATAAATATATCATTCTCATGGTCTAGCAAATATTGTTCTAAAGGATAACTAGGAGGTACAACAATAGAAGCAAGACCAATAATTTCATCCTTACTAGGCAATTCTTCTTCACTGTGTTGTTTACTAAATTTAGAGAAATTAAATTCATGAGTCATATCATCCAAGCCAATAGTAACAACATTCTTTTCGCAGTCTATCTTAGCATTAACAGTGTTCAAGAAGGGTCTACCAAATATAATGGGACAAAAGCTATGTTGTGGGGAACTAAGAACAAGAAAATCAGCAGGATATTTAGTTTTCCCGCACAGGACTTCAACATCTCTAATAATTCCCACTGCTGAAATAGTATCTCTATTAGCAAGTTTAATTGTGACATCAATATCTTCTAACTCAGCAGGTGCAATTTCATGCTTGATTTCTTTATACAAGTCATAAGGTATAACACTAGCACTAGCACCCATATCACATAAAGCCATGATAACAATGTCCTCCTATTTTAACAGAAATAACAGGCATGCCTACCACAGGTTTATGTTTATCTTTAGCACAAGGTTTAGCAATTCTATCAGTTTCACCGCAGAACTGAATAACATGCCCATCAATATTATCAGACAAGAGATCTTTAACAATAGCAATATTAGGTTCAACTTTAACTTGCTTAGGAGGTGTATATGTTTTAATATTGCTTTTACGAACCACAGTTGAAGCTTTACCATGATCCTTTATCCTAACAGGGAAAGGTGGTTTCTCAACATAACAAGTAGGAACAATAGGATCATTATAAGTAACAGTCTTTGCTTCAACTTTAATAGGTGCAGCTACTTTTACTTCTATGGGAGGATGATATTTAAACCACTTCTCCTTAGGGAGATCAACATAAGTAGCAAAAGATTCACAGAAAGAAGCTACTATCTCAGAATCAAGTCCATATTTAGTGCTAAACTTACGGAAAATACCGGTATCCATAAAAGATTTAACACAATCAAACTTAGGTGTCATACATGACTCCTTACCATTGTCGAGGTCCCAATCTTCAGAGTTGCGTTTAATTCTATCCAATAAATCCCATCTGAATCCAATAGTCTTCATCATAAAAGAGCCAACACAAGAAGTATCGAGCATGGTGCGATTATTTTCAGAAAGCCGAGCATAAATTTTTTGAAGAATTGTTTCTCTTGGGAGCTCATGATTGGGGCATGAATATAACATTGATTTAAGCCTCCCCAAGCTTGAGTGATGCTTTCTCCTTCGCGAGGCCAAAAATTATATATATAATTGCGATCATGATGAACAAGATGCATAGAGTAATACTTTTGATGAAATTCCAATTTCAATCTTCTATAATTCCATGATCTCGTATCATCACATAGCCTATACCATGTCAATGCGTCTCCCTTCAAAGATAAAGGGAAGACCTTCTTCTTAGCAACATCATCGGGTATACCTGCAAGATTAAATAATCCACAAACTTCATCCACATATATTAGGTGTTCATCAGGATGCTTTGTTCCATCTCCTGTAAAAGGATTAGCTAGCAGTTTTTCTATCATACTCGAAGGATACTCATAAGTAATTTCATTTTCATATTCATTTTCAATAGGTTCAATAGGTGGAGGAGCAACTCTTTGCTCTACTGGTCGGGGTGAAGATACCCCGAACAAGCCCCTCAGAGGATTACTTTCCATAGTAACAAGTGACAGTAAATTTCAGCACACTATATAAATTTTTCCTTACCAAATTCCACCTACCAAAGGCGCTTCACTCCCTGGCAACGGTGCCAGAAAAGAGTCTTGATGACCCACAAGTATAGGGGATCTATCGTAGTCCTTTCGATAAATAAGAGTGTCGAACCCAATGAGGAGCAGAAGGAAATGATAAGCGGTTTTCAGCAAGGTATTCTGTGCAAGTACTGAAATGAGTGGTAACAGATAGTTTTGTGATAAGATAATTTGTAACGAGCAACAAGTAACAAAAGTAAATAAAGTGCAGCAAGGTGGCCCAATCCTTTTTGTAGCAAAGGACAAGCCTGGACAAACTCTTATATAAGGAAACGCGCTCCCGAGGACACATGGGAATATCGTCAAGCTAGTTTTCATTACATTCATATGATTCGCGTTCGGTACTTTGATAATTTGACATGTGGGTGGACCGGTGCTTGGGTGCTGTTCTTACTTGAACAAGCATCCCACTTATGATTAACCTTTATTGCAAGCATCCGCAACTACAACAAAAGTATTAACGTAAACCTAACCATAGCATGAAACATATGGATCCAAATCAGCCCCTTATGAAGCAACGCATAAACTAGGGTTTAAGCTTCTGTCACTCTAGCAACCCATCATCTACTTATTACTCCCCAATGCCTTCCTCTAGTCCCAAATAATGGTGAAGTGTTATGTAGTCCACGCTCACATAACACCACTAGAAGCTAGACAACATACATCCCATCAAAATATCTAACGAATACCAAATTCACATGACTACTAATAGCAAGACTTCTCCCTTGTCCCCAGGAACAAACGTAACTACTCACAAAGCATATTCATGTTCATAATCAGAGGGGTAATAATATGCATAAAGGATCTGAACATATGATCTTCCACCAATTAAACCAACTAGCATCAACTACAAGGAGTAATTAACACTACTAGCAACCTACTAGCACCAATCACGGACTGGGAGATAAGAATTGGATACAAGAGATGAACTAGGGTTTTGAGATGAGATGGTGCTGATGAAGATGTTGATGGAGATTGCCCTCTCCCGATGAGAGGAGTGTTGGTGATGACGATGGTGATGATTTCCCCCTCCGGGAGGGAAGTTTCCCCGGCAGAACAGCTCTGCCGGAGCTCTAGATTGGATCCACCAAGGTTCTGCCTCATGGCGGCGGAGTTTCGTCCCGAAAGGTTGCTTCTTATTTTTTTCTCGATGAAAGACTTCATATAGGAGAAGATGGTCATCGGAGAGCCACCAGGGGGCCCACAAGGTAGGGGGCGCACCCTAGGGGGGAGGGCAGCCCCCCACCCTCGTGGGAAGGGTGTGGGGCCCCTGGTCTTCATGTTTGGCGAGGATTTTTCATTATTTATTATAACGTATTCCGTGGAGTTTCAGGAATTTTGGAGTTTTGCAGAATAGGTCTCTAATATTTGCTCCTTTTCCAGCCCAGAATTCCAGTTGCCGGCATTCTCCCTCCTTATGTAAACCTTGTAAAATAAGAGAGAATAGCCATAAGTATTGTGACATGATGTGAAATAACAGCCCATAATGTAATAAATATCGATATAAAAGCATGATGCGAAATGGACGTATCAGTGGTTCCTGTTCTTCTCTTGCATCGTCGTCCATACCGTCGATGTCTTCGGAGCCGAAATCGAGCATGTCGTTTAAGTCGTCGACAGTGGCTTTTAAGTGGGTGGTGGGTGGGGAATGAATTTCTTCATCGTCCGCTTCCCACTCAGGCCGGACATAGTTCGGCCAAGGGTCTCCTGACAAGGAGAGAAACCTTAATGAATTCAGCACGTCGCCCAAGGGCGAGTTCTGAAAGATATCCGCGGAGGTAAACTCCATGATCAGTGCCCAATCATATTTGATAGGCACAGACGCAGGCGGTTCGGAGCCTGTGGCCGAGGACGAATCCAAGGGTCCGGCAACACAGGTCTCATAGGGGGTGAAGTCAGTATTCGGCTCTATCGCCGCTGGGTGTGCGGCCTCCGTGGCGGGGTCCATCCACCCGTCCTCGGACAACGCGATCTGCTCCGAATTGAGGGCCGGAGTAGCCACAGGTGTAATCTCCCGAACACCATCCGGCGGCAGAGCTAAGTCATGCTCGTCGTGACTGTGCGGCGCACCTGACACGGGCTCGAATCCATCGAAGATCAAGTCTCCGCGGATGTCGATAGTATAGTCTAAGTTTCCAAACCTGACCTGACAGCCAGGGGCGTAGCTCTCGATCTGCTCCAGATGGCCAAGCTAGTTGGCCCGCGGTATGAAGCCGCCGAATACGAAGATCTGTCCAGGGAGAAAACCCTCACCCTGGATCGCATCGTTGCCGATGATCGAAGGAGCCATCAAACCTTATGGTGACAACACAATGGAACTCTCAATGAAAGCACCAATGTCGGTGTCAAAACCGGAGGATCTCGGGTTGGGGGTCCCAAACTGTGCGTCTAAGGCGGATGGTAACAGGAGGCGGGGGACACAATGTTTACCCAGGTTCGGGCCCTCTCGATGGAGGTAATACCCTACTTCCTGCTTGATTGATCTTGATGATATGAGTATTACAAGAGTTGATCTACCACGAGATCGTAAAGGCTAAACCCTAGAAGCTAGCCTATGATTATGATTGTTGTTGTCCTACGGACTAAACCCTCCGGTTTATATAGACATCGGAGGGGGCTAGGGTTACACAGAGTCGGTTACAAGGGAGGGGATCTACATATCCGAATTGCCAAGCTTGCCTTCCACGCAAAGGAGAGTCCCACCCGGACACGGGACGAAGTCTTCAATCTTGTATCTTCATAATCCAACAGTCCGGCCGAAGGACATAGTCCAGCTGTCCGAGGGCCCCCTAATCCAGGACTCCCTCAGCATGGACGGGGGCACAATATGGACATTTCGCTTCACCTTGTTTAGCATCCAGAATGTCTTTCGCCTCTTGCTTTACCATATTTAATGCAAGTATACAATCTTGGTTCATCATTCTTTATTTGGTGCTTATGTAATTCATTTTTTATATATAATTCTTGAACATATGTACCTGAATCAAATAGTGCATTGGTTGTTGAACCTGATGGATGTGAATAAAGTTATTGTCTACTTTCAAATTCAAATTACGTACAATTTTAAATTGAGCGATTAAATTAGGGAGGAAATTACACTCCGGTGGTCATTATGGCACACACGGTTTGTAAAGCATAACGTGTGTAATTTACATCATAATCTGACACGGTTTACAGAGAGAAAATGTGTGCGACCATGCACACAGTTGTCGTTTGCAAAGTGTATGTGATGTCAGACAATATCACAAACTGTGCGACCAAACTAAACATTTTTTATTGCCGCCTTATCATACACGCATTACAATCATGAACTGTTTGTGGTGTTGTATGCATCCTAAATGTTGCACCACAGAATATCGTGCGTGATAGTTATCCCATCCGACACTGGTACAACAATTGGACATTTTGTAAACCTATCTGACACTTGAATGATGACTAACTTATCTTCTTAATTATATATCACATATGGTTCGGAAGAAGTGAATGTGTGTGATAGCCTCCTTATCATACACACTTTACAATCATGAATTATTTGTGATGGGGCGCACATTGTAAACGTTGTACAACAAAATAGCTTGTGCGATGGTAATGCCAGCACACACAAGTAGCAATGATGGAGATTTTGGGATATTCAACATATCAAAAAACAGTTGTGTGAATAATCACGTTTGGGGTAGATGCGGGCATCACTTACGCTTAGTTCTACAAAACATATGCATTCCTACTCCCTATCCCCAACGGTTTCTGGGTCGTGTGGGAAGGACCCCCCTATCGCACACACATGCAAGGCAACAGTTTAAAACTCTCTTGCGGAAAGGGGTTAAAACCATTTGTATAGTAGGTCGCTACACTAGTGCACATATATTTCATTTATGTCAGGTAGATGATATGATGCTTGTCTATTTTATTAATATCCCCGAGAATATTGCTCCACATACAAAATTCAGGTGACAAAATGATAGAAGCGGAATGCTAGATAGGTATAGCTATCTTCGAAAATCGGAATCTAGGGTGTGGCAACAAAGTAATGTTCTCGATTCCAATGTGAGTATGGGAAATTTTCTCATATGGGGATGATGTGTTATCATGGTCTCAAGGTAGTTTATATTGAACATCATTTTTGCAACTGTCTGGTACGTCTGGTCTTCATGTTTTTATAAATGTTGATACTACAATGGGATGTGTCGGGTGATGCAACATGTGGGTGTTAAGGAGATGCCGAAGAGGTACATCTTGAGGATGTGGACAAAGGTGCTAGTGACATCTTGCCCAACACCTAGCACACTTGCAGAAGGATCGAGCTATGAATCAATATTTTATAGTGAGGAGCACGACATTGTACCTCCACATGATGGAGCTTGTTAGGTTTGTAGATGCACTGTGGCCTATAACTGATGAGTTCGTGGTGGCTCGAATGAAGGAGCTAATAGAAGAGGCAACAACCCTTGCTGAAACAAGGGAAGGTCTCTGTATCGAGGAGAGGCAAGTTGCGGAATTAGCTTGGAGGAAGAATTGAAACACCCTGGATTTTCCCTTTCCTTTTTCCTTTAATTTTCTTGGATTTTTTGATTTGAATTGCTTTTCTGTAGCTATGTGGTTCCAAAACTTCGGAAAATCATGTATTCCTAGGTTTTATAGTGGCTTGTCATCTTCATAATCATCCCTAGATCATTTCATTTTCATCCTTGACCTAATCCAATATTCTTTTTCTAGGGAAATTTCCTTTTCTATTAAAGGAATAACCCTTTAAGCCCTAGGTAGTGAAGCAGCCTATATTTCTGTCATCCCAAAAATTCCCAAATAATTCTCATAATTTTTTGGGGTCATATTTTGCTAAAATAAGGCAAAAAAATTCTTTGCCATGTTCAAAAATAATCCTACAATAATTCTTTTCATATTCTGCCCTAAATGGCACTTTGCAAAGTAACTGCTATTTATCTTTGGTTGATTAACTCCAAACTTTTTGGAAATATTTTAATGTCCATATAATTTCCCCATGCCAAAATTCAACTCAATTTGCATAGTAAATATTCCTGAGCAATTTTTCAAATTTCCTGTCTGAGGGGAGACATTGTGAAGGAAGTACTAGCTAGGCATATCCTAACGAGTTGAAATTTTTTAGGGTCCTTCATATGATCAAATCATAAAAATCCACCAGATATTAGCTCATGTAACTCATCTATGTGAGCTCAGCTCCAAATCTTAGTTTCTGGTCAGATTTCCAGTTTGTGAAGCAACCATATTTTACCTTGCTTCATTTAAGCTGGAAGTTTTTCAAGGCATTCTATTATCCATATCAACTCTCTCCACCAAGTTTTGGATCATTTTATCTATCCAATTGCCATGTCAAATTTTTCCAAGTTTCTGGTCAGAATAAAGCATTGTGAAGCAAGTGCCAGTTTGGTTCATCGAAATGGCCTAAAACTTTTTGGGCATATTCATATACTCAAATAATTGGGTCATAAACATTTTCAGCTCATGACAATCATTTATGTGACTGCAACTTCATAATCTCTAATTCTAACAAGTGGGGCCATTTCTACAACAACTACCCTCTAGAGAGCTCCTCTTCATCCGATTCTTGGCCAACACAGTCACCTTGGCATGTGATACAGCCATGCCAAAGCTCAGCCCCTGCCTCCTCTTGTGTTTGTCTTCCCGCAGCACAAACAGCTTGCTGCCAAAATGTTTTGGATCCTCTTGCCAATCACTTCTTTGCCCTTGGACCGAATTCTTTTTGTATTTCGACAAAGGGTATCAGGGTCCATCTATTAGGCATGATGCAGCCGATAATCTGGCACCTCGTATGCTAGTTCACGCGGTGACCACGGGGTGAATCAGCCAAACTCGTGCTCTGGCACGTTCTTGCCACTATTCCCGTCATCTCCCTCATTGTCTCGACCTCCATTAATGTCCTACAGATTCCTCATGATCGACTACGTCTCCTGGTGCCTCTGCACCGCCTTATCTCGTCGTGGTTTAGTCGCAATCGCCGCGCCCGTGCCACAACCCTCCTCTGCTTCATTTTTGGCATGTCGGCCGAAGCTTCTCAAGCGTCCCCAAGCTCTCCCCAGGCCTGTAAATAGGTGCCCGAGGTTGTTACTCAACTCCCAGGCCTCTCCCCTTCCTCCTAGTCCACTGAAGCACCCCTCCCTCGCCTCGCATCGCCCCTTTCCACCATGGCCGCCGCGGTTCCTCCTCGGTTCCGGCGAGCCTAGCCCTCTTCTCTTTGTTCCATCACCACCATCGTATTCTCCTCGCTCCGGTGCACCTCCCCCACCTCTTCGTTTTCCCCCGGAGCCCTCATAGCCGTGGCCCCCAAGTCCGGCCGCCGCCTGCTCCTCTCGGCCGCCGTGGAAATCGAGCTAGCCGAGCCTCCCCTCGCCTCCCCGACTCCACCACCGCACTCCCCAAACCGTAGCGAGCCTCCCCATCTCCTCCGTTTGTCGCTGGAGCCCCGAGGCCACGCCTCCCCGTGGTTTGGCCGCCGCCCCTGCCCTCGGATGCCGTGAGCCGCTGCCATCCTACTGCTTCTTCCCGGCGTCCGTGCGTAGCCTGAATGGAAGCGGAGTCCGTCCCCGATCCCGCCGGAGCCTTCTCCTTGGCCGGAGGTGGCCGGAGACAACCGGGCTGGCACCGGCGTCGCCCCTGCCTCGCCTCCTCTGTTCTGTCGAGGAACAGAACGAGCGGAGGAAGAAGACGAGGCCCATGCCCCCTCCTACCTTTGGGCCCCACAGATCAGTCTCTCACCGTTGACCCAGCCCCGGGGCCGCTCGTTTTTAAGTGGAAACGTATTTAGCTCTTACGTTTTCGTTAACTAGAAGCGTAAACTGCTGCAGCTTCTACCTAGAATATGTTTCTTTATTTGGAAAGCGCATTTTCGTCTACTACGGCCTAAAGTGTGTTTTCCTTTTCAAAAAACGTAATCCGTCCAGTGCGCTTTCGGTTTTAGCCACCAGGGGCCTATCTGCGAATAGAAAATTTATAGATTGGTCCCTGTACTTCAAACGGCTATAACTTTTTGATCCTAACTCTGATTGAGGTGAAACCAACGCTCACATCTTTGCTTGAAGAATTGTGATGAAGTGCTTTATGAAGTGATTCACGATAGATTTTTGAATAAAAAGCATGATTGCAATGATGTTATTATAAATTCTATTAATATCAATTGTGATAATAATATGGAAAATCCTAAGCTTGGGGATGCTAATTTTGCTATGTCTACTACTTGTTGTAATGATCATGGGTGGGGTGATTCTTCTTATAATCTTAAAAAATTTATTTAAGCCCCATGATGAATATGAGATTGATAATAATGTTTGCAATAATATTGAAAGTGGGTTTGGAAGAGTGTTAACTTTAGATCCCTCATATTTGTATAATGTTCAATGTTATGAAGTTTTTGATAAAAGTGGGTACGGAAAGGTCATGACTTTATTTTATGATAATCCCATTATTTTGGAAGAGTGTCAACTTTACATGCATGTGGATCATGAAGATAAAATTTTATGTGATAGCTATATTGTTGAATTTGATTATGATCCTACATGTAATTATTATGAGAGAGGAAAATATGGTTGCAGAAATTTTCGTGTCACTAAATTACCTATCATTATGTTGAGATTGCTATTGTTTCTTTCTCCTTCCTTGCATATGCTAGTTTTTGCTTGTCTTGATAATTTGTTTGCTTATATAATGCCTATGCATAGGAAGTATGTTAGACTTAGATGTGATTTTTATATACTTCATGATGCTCCCTTCGTGTTTCAATTGCTATCTTTCATGTGAGCATCATTAAAATTATAGATACCTAGCTTAATGGCTTTAAAGAATAGCGCTTGTTGGGAGGCAACACAATTTTATTTTTATTCTTTGCTTTTTGTTCCTGTTTAGTAATAAATAATTCATCTAGCTTCTGTTATGATTGTATTTTTTATGTTTTAATTAGTGTTTGTGCCAAGTAAAGCCTTTAGGATCTTCTTGGGTGATTGTTGTTTGATCTTGCTGATAAAAACAGAAAGTATGCGCTGATGAATATAATTTTCATTTTTTACCAAAGAGCGATAAGATACCAATTGCAACTGCAGTAGATCAATATACAAATTATTCTGGTCGTCCTAGTTTTTCAGAATTTTTGGTGTTACAGAAGTATTCGAAACTTACAGATTGCTACAAACTGTTCTGTTTTCGACAGATTCTATTTTTCGTGTGTTGTTTGCTTATTTTGATGAATCTATGGTTAGTATCGGGGGGTATGAACCATAGAGAAGTTGGAATATAGTAGGTTTAACACCAATATAAATAAAGAATGAGTTCATTACAGTACCTTAAACTGGTGGTTTATTTTCTTATACTAACAGAGCTCATGAGATTTTCTATTGAAGTTTTGTGTTGTGAAGTTTTCAAGATTTGGGGTAAAGATTTGATGGATTTTGGAATAAGGAGTGGCAAGAGCCTAAGCTTGGGGATGCCCAAGGCACCCCAAGGTAAAATTCAAGGACAACCAAAAGCCTAAGCTTGGGGATGTCCCAGAAGGCATCCCCTCTTTCGTCTTCGTCTATCGGTAACTTTACTTGAGGCTATATTTTTATTCACCACATGGTATGTGTTTTGCTTGGAGCGTATTGTATGATTTGATTCTTTGTTTTTTAGTTTACCACAATCACCCTTGTTGTACACACCTTTTGGGAGAGACACGCATGAATCAGAATTTATTAGAATACTCTATGTGCTTCACTTATATCTTTTGAGCTAGATAATTTTGCTCTAGTGCTTCATTTATATCTTTTTAGAGCATGGTGGTGGTTTTATTTTATAGAAATTATTGATCTCTCTTGCTTCACTTATATAATTTTGAGAGTCTTTTAGAACAACATGGTAATTTGCTTTGGCTATAAAATTAGTCCAAATATGATGGGCATCCAAGATGGGTATAATAAAAACTTTCATATAAAGTGCATTGAATACTATGAGAAGTTTGATTCTTTATGATTGTTTTGAGATATGAAGATGGTGATATTAGAGTCATGCTAGTTGGATTGTTGTGAATTTGAGAGATACTTGTGTTAAAGTTTGTGATTCCCGTAGCATGCACGTATGGTGAACCGTTATGTGATGAAGTCAGAGCATGATTTTTTGATTGTCTACCTTATGAGTGGCGGTTGGGGACGAGCGGTGGTCTTTTCCTACCAATATATTCCCCTGGGAGCATGCACGTAGTACTTTGTTTCGATAACTAATAGATTTTTGCAATAAGTATGTGAGTTCTTTATGACTAATGCTGAGTCCATGGATTATACGCACTCTCACCCTTCCACCATTGCTAGCCTCTCTAGTACCGCGCAACTTTCGCCGGTACCATAAACCCACCATTTACCTTCCTCAAAACAGCCACCATACCTATCTATTATGGCATTTCCATAGCCATTCCAAGATAGATTGCCATGCAACTTTCCACTGTTTTGTTTATTATGACACGCTTCATTTTTGTCATATTGCTTTGCATGATCATGTAGTTGACATCGTATTTGTGGCAAAGCCATCGTTCATAATTTTTCATACATGTAACTCTTGATTCATTGCACATCCCGGTATACCGCCGGAGGCATTCACATGGATTCATATTTTGTTCTAAGTACCGAGTTGTAATTCTTGAGTTGTAAGTAAATAAAAGTGTGATGATCAGCATTATTAGAGCATTTTCCCATGTGAGAAAAGGATGATGGAGAGTATGATTCCCCCACAAGTTGGGATGAGACTCTGGATGAAAAAACAAAGAGAAAAAGAGGCCATAAAAAACAAAAAAGGCCCAAATAAAATTAAAAAATGAGAGGAAAAGAGAGATGGGCCAATGCTACTATCCTTTTTCCACACTTGTGCTTCAAAGTAGCACCATGATCTTCATGATAGAGAGTCTCCTATTTTTTCACTTCCACATAATAGTGGGAAATTTTCATTATAGAAGTTGGCTTGTATATTCCAATAATGGGCTTCCTCAAAATGCCCTAGGTCTTCATGAGCAAGCGAGTTGGATGCACACCCACCTAGTTTCTTTTCGAGACTCCATACACTTATAGCTCTAGTGCATCCGTTGCATGGCAATCCCTACTCACTCACATTGATATTTATTGATGAGAATCTCCATAGCCCGTTGATATGCCTAGTTGATGTGAGACTATCTTCTCCTTTTATTCTTCTCTAGAACCACCATTCTATTCCACCTATAGTGCTATGTCCATGGCTCGCGTTCATGTATTGCGTGAAGATTGAAAAATTTGGAGAACATCAAAAGTATGAAACAATTGCTAGGCTTGTCATCCGTGTTGTGCATGATTTAAATATTTTGTGTGATGAAGATAGAGCATAGCCAGACTATATGATTTTGTAGGGACAACTTTCTTTGGCCATGTTATTTTGAGAAGACATGATTACTTTGTTAGTATGCTTGAACTATTATTATTTTTATGTCAATATTAAACATTTTTTGAATCTTTGGGATCTGAACATTCATGCCAAAATAAAGAAAGTTACATTGATAATTATGTTAGGTAGCATTCCACATAAATTTTTTTGTTTTTATCATTTACCTACTCGAGGACGAGCATGAATTAAGCTTGGGGATGCTTGATACGTCTCCAACGTATCTTGTAACATCCCAAATTTTCAATTTGGAATGTTATACATAGTCATCCATGCATATCATACTTTATTCGCTTTTCGTCTTGCGATCCTCGAAATCCTAAGCAACTCAAGGACCCTCGGAGAGAGTTGGGGATTTCCCAGTTTTCATATTTGATTCTTTTATCAAATTTTGAAACGAGGATTTTGGTTTTAATTATTTTTCTCTCCAAAAATATTTCATATTAAAATACAAGAGAGATAATATGACTTCTCCAAAATAAATGAAATATTGGAGGAAAAATATTAAAATCAAATATTTGTTCCATTTGGATTTTATTGCAATTTTGTTTGCATTAGAAAAATTGCACGTTTTCAAAATTGCATTTTAGAGCCAAGAAAATGTTCATCTCGTTCTAAATATTTTATTTAGACGGTGAAAATTTATTTTGGCATTTTTAGTTTTTATTTATTTTTCTAGGATTTTATTTCGATCGGCGAAATTATTTATTTTTTTAAAAAAAAGTTCCCGCACCCGACTGGGCCTAAGGCCCAGCCGAGCCAGGCCGCCGCCGCCGCCTTCCCCGCGTGCGCGCCACCACCGCCGACTCGGACTAGGAGTCCGAGCAGGACTCCGCTCCACCGCCGCCGCCTTGACACCTCCTCCAAGCCGCCATGCCCCGCCCTTTATATACGCGCCGCTCGAGCCCCCACCCCCACAGCCACCGCCGCCCCGCGCCAAGCCCCG
>NC_041384.1:432077498-432084967 GCF_002162155.2 Triticum dicoccoides | reverse complement strand
GCGCCGCCGCCGCCTTGCCGCCGCCGCCGAACGCCGCCGCCGCCCCCGCGAGCCACCGCTCCGCCGCCGCACCTCGCCTCGCCAGACCTCTCGCTGGAGGTAGTCGCCGGACTCCGCCGCCGTTTTTTTATAAAACCATTCGGTTTTTTAGAAACCCTAGATCCGTTTTTTTTGGGTTCGCTGGTTTTTCTCGGTTCTTCTAGTTAGCGGGCGTTCGTCCGAACGTTAGCTTTAACGAACGGTTCTTCACCCGTTAGATACAGCTAACGAACGCTCGTTCGTTAGTCTGTTCGTCAGTTTTCTTTTATCGGATTTATTCCGCGATTTTTCTGATTGCGATTTCTGATCCGATCTTAGTTTCTGTTTATCTTTTCGCTCGTTAGTCGGAATCAGGCGATTCAAGCGCCTAGACTTTCATCTCGAAACCCTCTTTCCGTTTAACCAACTCAAACAAGTTTTCTCTACTATAAAATTTGACCTAGTTTCAGATTAGTAAACGAAGCCTCTTTCTTTCGCCGTTTGAGTTTCGTTGCTCCGTTTGATTTGATTCTTTTTGCGAACCAGAATTCTTAATTTGAACTTTCTGGTCAACCTCTTTTATCTGAGTTTTGCTTGTGGAGATCGAGTCTTGTGGGGAAAAGTGCGCAAACCTCTGCAGAGTGTACAATCTAATCATGGTTAGCCGTGTCCCCAGTTATGGACAATTCTTAAGTATCTAGTACTTGGGTTATCACATGTATCTCATCATGTTTAATTAAAATTGTTGGGTTGTTAATCACTTTAATTGGGATTGAGTTGGAGGAACCTTCTTAATGATGTTTCAACTACCATGATAGTAAAATTAAAATCTATTCCTTCGTTGTAGGGAAAAATTGGCTTTTCGCAAAAACTATAAACCATAGAGCTTTCCACCAGCCATATATGCATATAGTGATAGCATTATTTTGTACTTGCTCTATTGTGTTATGTTGCCAGCATATTCCATGTGCTGACCCGTTTTCGGGCTGCAACGTATTATGTTGCAGACTTTTCAGACGAGGAGTAAGGTTCGTTAGGTCGTTGCCGTGCAGCTCCACTATGTCATTGGAGTTGATGGACTCACCTTATCTTCCAAGCCTTCCGCTGTTATCGTATTAGATGGCCTTAGGCCATATTATTGTAATAAGTTCTTTCTTGAGACGTTCGATGTAATAAGTGTGTGATTGCTACTCTGTTATAAATCCTTCAAGTATTGTGTGTGTCAGCATTACCGATCCAGGGATGACACTGAAGCATAGAGACTTGACCATCTGAGGTCGGGTCACTACAAGATGGTATCAGAGCACACGCTAAGTGTAGGACACAACCACTAAGATAAACCTTAGGTTACACCTCTCTTCTCATTTCTGACTCCTCTCCATTTTCTACTCTTTAGGATGACGAAGATGAAGAACAAGTTTGCACAACCGGATGAAGACACACCTTTTGAACGTCACTTGAAGGAAGTCACTAGGTACTTGAACATTGGAATACCAAGCTTCACCGGGACGTACAGCGCCACTTTACCTGAAGAGGAGCACTGGATGATTCAAGTACAAGTTTCAGGAAGGACGTTCACGCCAACTTCTAAACCCATAGAGTTTTCTTTCGAAGCACCCACCTGGAGTCTAGGAAAGAGCATGGCAGCCCACATTACCATTGGACGCATTGGAGAAGTTTACAACAGGGAGCTTAAGGACACTATTTACCAAATATGTGGGCGCCGAGATGAGCAATGGGAAGTAATCAGCACCAGGAAGGATAGATCCATTGCAGCTTTCATCCAGGAGTTAAACCAGCACATCCAACGTCAGGAAAACCAGATGTGCACGGACATGATGGACTTAAAGAAGGCGAAGACTAGGATCATCGAACTAGAGGAAGAACTCAAGTTTGCACGCGATGGATATGAGACACTACTGGAGAAGAATGACGACCTAGTCAAGAAGATCGGAGTATTCATGGAGGACCAGCACCGGGAGACGAAGACGAAGATCCCACTTGCCCGGACAACTACATCATCATCGACGACACCGATTCCGATCCTAGTGATGATGACTATGAAGACGAAGCTGGAGCAGACATCATGGAGTCTTCCACCGATCAAAATTTCTAGATGACTGCCATATATCACTAGTATTCCCCCATGTATTTAGTAGTAGTTGAACACTTGTGCGATAGTTCCAGATCGTTTGTATGCCCTTGCTTGATTGATTGAGTGAAATGATTGTGTTTGTCTCATGTGCATATGGGTAGTGTTTTCTCATTAGACCTCTTTTCTATTCTAAATCTCTTCCATCTAAACCCCTCTGATGCCTTCAAGACGTGACACCGGTTTTGCCTTCCCACCGGAGCTCACCCAATTGATCCAACAGCAGAATACATTGACGCAATTGCTAGTTAAGAATCAGGGCAACAACAACAACAACAACCCGCCGCCCCGTGGACAACATAGCCCATTTTCTAAGGTTACAGCCGCTGGTGTTTTCCAGTAGCACCGAGCCCATAGTTGCGGACGATTGGCTACGCCGTATTGGAAGGGAGTTGACCACCGCAGGTTGCACAGATGCTGAGAGAGTGCGCTTTACCGCACATCAATTGGATGGACCAGCAGCCTCATGGTGGGAAAATTACACAGCCACTTTTCCTATAGCCAATGTCACTTGGGACCAGTTTCAGCAAGCTTTCCGCACAGCCCATGTCTCCACTGGAGCTATGCAAATGAAGAAGCGGGAGTTCCGCAACCTACGCCAAGGGGAACCGTACTGTGGCTCAGTACGTGGATGAGTTTAGCAAGTTATCTCGCTACGCCCCTGATGATGTGGCCACAGATGCCGCGAAGTAGGAGAAGTTTATGGAAGGGCTGAATGATGAGATGAGTATGCAGTTGATGGTAGCAACCTTCAACAACTACCAGGAGTTGGTAGATAAGGCTCTTATGATTGAAGGGAAGCAACAGCAGATTGAGAGCTGCAAGAGGAAGTATGGACAAGGGAAGTATAACTCAGGAGCTCAGCAGAAACCTCGCCTAACCCCGAACTCGGGAGGACTTGTTCATAACCATGGAGGTCACAACCACACTGGAGGAGGATCGCATAACCACAATGGTTCTAAGAATGGGAATGGGAACAGAACCAACAATAATCATAACCGCCCCAACCTAGCCACACCTGCCAAAAGGGACTTAAGTCATGTTACTTGTTTCAAGTGCGGGAAGACTGGACACTACGCCACGGAGTGCCCTGAAGGAAAGAATGGAAATGGAAATGGGAGAACTGGGAAGAAGCCAAATCCATTCAACAAAGGACAAGTGAACCACGTTAACGTGGAGGAGGTTGAAGAGCAGCCGGACGCTATAATAGGTAAGTTTTTGGTTAAGTCATTTACCACTCTTGTTCTTTTCGATACTGGTGCACCGCATTCATACATATCAAGGGGATTCACGGATAAGTTTAAACTACCAACCCAAACCCTTAGGACCCCTCTTTTAGTAAGTTCACCCGGAGCAGAGTATATGGCCAGCCGATGGTGTGACCAGATACCCTTAACCATTGGTACACATGTTTTTCCGTCCGACCTGAGTCACAAGGACCGGATGTGATATTGGGTATGGAATGGATGTCAAAGTTTGGAGGAAGCATTGACTGTGCTAGTAAGTCAATTTATCTCACCACCCCAGAAGGAAAAAGGATTAAGTATGTATCTAGACATGTGCCTAGGAGGAGTCAAGTGAATGCCCTTATGGGAGTTGTCCAGGAGGAAGTGCCTGTAGTGAAGGATTACCCGGATGTTTTCCCAGAGGAGTTACCAGGCATGCCACCAGATAGAGACATTGAGTTTTTGATAGAGCTGTTGCCAGGTACAGGACCAATATCCAAGAGACCCTATCGGATGCCCGCAAATGATCTGGAAGAAATTAAGAAACAGATCGAGGAGTTATTGGAGAAAGGATACATCCGAAGAAGTTCATCACCATGGGGAGCCCCAGTACTTTTGGTTGAGAAGAAGGATAAATCCCTAAGGATGGTTGTTGATTATCGAGCATTAAATGAAGTGACGATTAAGAACAAGTACCCACTGCCGATGATGAACGATCTATTTGATCAGTTGCAAGGAGCTAAAGTGTTTTCGAAGATCGATTTGCGATCGGGGTATCATCAGTTGAAGATACGAGAGAAGGACATACCGAAGACAGCATTCACAACATGATATGGATTATACAAGTACACAGTCATGTCATTTGGACTGACTAACGCCCCTGCCTATTTCATGAGCATGATGAACAAGGTGTTCATGGAGTATTTGGACAAGTTTGTTGTGGTGTTTATTGATGATATTATGGTATACTCGAAGAACGAGGAGGAGCACAAGGAGCATTTGTGCTTAGTTCTCGAGAAACTCAGGGAACACCAGTTGTATGCTAAGTTTAGCAAATGCGAATTTTGGTTGAAGGAAGTTGGGTTCCTTGGACATGTTATATTGGGAGAAGGTATAGCAGTAGACCCCAGAAAAATCCAGTCAGTCACTGAATGGTTGGCACCCACTTCAGTTAGCGAGATCCGCAATTTTCTTGGACTCACGGGATACTACCAGAGATTCATTGAGAATTTTTCCAAGATTGCAAAGCCAATGACTGAACTGTTGAAGAAGGATACTAAGTTTAAATGGATAGAAGATTGCGAGGCAAGTTTCCAGGAATTGAATAAACATTTGACTACAGCGCCAGTACTAACACTGCCAGATATACATAAGGAGTTCCAAGTGTACTGCGATGCCTCACGCTTAGGACTTGGATGTGTGCTTATGCAGGACGGGAGAGTTGTTTCGTATGCCTCACGACAACTAAAACCTCATGAGTTGAACTATGCCACGCATGATTTGGAGTTAGCAGCCGTAGTGCATGCATTGAAGACCTGGAGACATTACCTTATTGGAAACTGTTGTGATGTGTACATGGACCATAAGAGCTTGAAGTACATTTTCACCCAGAAGGAGCTGAACCTTCGACAGAGGAGATGGTTGGAGCTTATAAAGGATTATGACATGAAGCTACACTATCATCCAGGAAAGGCCAATGTCATAGCAAACGCTTTCAGCCGGAAGATTTATGCTAATACCCTTGAAAGTAAGGGACTGCCGAAGGAATTAGCAGAGAATATCATGGAACTCCGATTGGAGATTGTTCCTAGAGGATCCCTTGCAACAATGGAGGTCCAGTCGACATTGCTGGACAAGATTCGGGAAGCTCAGAAGGAGGACAAGGAGATTGCCGAGATAAAGGAGAAGATGGGTAAAGGAAAGGCCAAAGGTTTTCGTGAGGATGAGCATGATACCTTATGGTTTGAGGACCGAATCTATGTGCCCAATAACCAGAAGATCAGGAAGTTAATACTTCAAGAGGCCCATGACTCACCATACTCGATACACCCCGAAAACACCAAGATGTATTTGAATTTGAAGGAACGTTTCTGGTGGACCGGTATGAAGAAGGATATTGCCGAGTATGTAGCCGTATGTGATGTATGTCAGCGCGTGAAGGCAGAGCATCAGAAGCCAGCAGGACTGTTACAACCTATGCCGATACCCGAATGGAAGTGGGATAAACTGTGCATGGACTTTATCACCGGATTGCCCAGGACCAAAGCAGGATATGATTCCATATGGGTAGTAGTTGATCGCTTGACCAAAGTAGCTCACTTCATCCCAGTGAAAACTACCTATAGGAGTGCAAAGTTGGCCAAGATATATATGTCCAGGATCGTATGTATGCATGGAGTTCCGAGGACCATCGTATCAGATCGAGGAACACAGTTTACCTCAAAGTTTTGGCACCAGTTGCACCAGACCCTGGGAACGAGATTGGAGTTTAGTACAACATTTCACCCGCAGATGAATGGACAAACAGAGAGAGTCAACCAAATTTTGGAGGACATGTTGAGAGCCTGTGCGCTAGATTATGGATCTAGTTGGGATGACAATTTGCCATATGCAGAGTTTTCCTACAACAATAGCTATCAAGCCAGTTTGAAGATGACACCGTTTGAAGCCCTGTATGGACGAAGATGCAGAACACCATTAATGTGGGACGAGGTAGGAGACCGACAGTTGTTTGGACCAGACTTGATCAAGGAGTCTGAGAAGAAGGTTAAATTGATTCGTGATAGACTGAAGATTGCTCAGTCCAGGCAGAAGAGTTATGCTGACTCAAAACGCAAGGAGGTAACCTATGAAATTGGAGAACGAGCATATCTGCGAGTATCACCCTTGCGAGGAGTGAAACGTTTTGGAGTTAAGGGAAAGTTAGCCCCGAGATTTGTAGGACCGTATCGTATTTTGGAACGGATGGGAGAAGTTGCCTACAAGTTGGAGTTACCCGAGGGATTGTCAGGAGTTCATGACGTGTTTCACGTTTCACAGCTGAAGAAGTGTCATGCTGAGATGGCAGATATACCGCTAAGAGATACAGTACCCCTGGAGGCGATTCAGTTGGACAGTGATTTGACTTATGAGGAGAAACCAGTTAAGATTCTTGCGTTTGCCAGTAGAATCACCCGAAGTAAGGTTATCAAGTTTTGTAAAGTTCAATGGAGCCACCATACCGAGGACGAAGCCACCTGGGAACGAGAGGATGATCTCCGCAAAGACCACCCGCACCTATTTTCTAGCCAACCCGAATCTCGAGGGCGAGATTCATCTTAAGGGGGGTAGGTTTGTAACATCCCAAATTTTCAATTTGGAATGTTATACATAGTCATCCATGCATATCATATTTTATTCGCTTTTCGTCTCGCAATCCTCGAATTCCTAAGCAACTCAAGGACCCTCGGAGAGAGTTGGGGATTTCCCGGTTTTCATATTTGATTCTTTTATCAAATTTTGAAACAAGGATTTTGGTTCTAATTATTTTTCTCTCCGAAAATATTTCATATTAAAATACAAGAGAGGAGATAATATGACTTCTCCAAAATAAATGAAATATTGGAGGAAAAATATTAAAATCAAATATTTGTTCCATTTGGATTTTATTGCAGTTTTGTTTGCATTAGAAAAATTGCACGTTTTCAAAATTGCATTTTAGGGCCAAGAAAATGTTCATCTCGTTCTAAATATTTTATTTAGACGGTGAAAATTTATTTTGGTATTTTTGGTTTTTTATTTATTTTCCTAGGATTTTATTTCGGTCGGCGAAATTATTATTATTTTTAAAAAAAAGTTCCCGCGCCCGACTGGGCCTAAGGCCTAGCCGAGCCAGGCCGCCGCTGTCGCCGCCTTCCCCGCGCGCACGCGCCGCGCCGACTCGGACTAGGAGTCCGAGCCGGACTCCGCTCCACCGCCGCCGCCTTGACCCCTCCTCCAAGCCGCCCCGCCCCGCCCTTTATATAAGCGCCGCCCGAGCCCCCACCCCCACAGCCACCACCGCCCCGTGCAAAGCCCCGCCCGCGCCGCCTAGC
>NC_041384.1:432056326-432077193 GCF_002162155.2 Triticum dicoccoides | reverse complement strand
GCCGCCGCCCCCGTGAGCCGGCGCTCCGCCGCCGCACCTCGCCTCACCGGACCTCTCACCGGAGGTAGTCGCCGGACTCCGCCACCAGTTTTTTTATAAAACCATTCGATTTTTTTAGAAACCCTAGATCTGTTTTTTTCGGATTCGCCGGTTTTTCTCGGTTCTTCTAGTTAGCGGACGTTTGTCCGAACGTCCGTTTTAACGAACGGTTCTTCGCCCGTTAGATAAAGCTAACGAACGCTCGTTCGTTAGTCTGTTCGTCACTTTTCTTTTATCAGATTTATTCCGTGATTTTTCTGATCGCGATTTCTGATGCGATCTTAGTTTCTGTTTATCTTTTCGCTCATTAGTCAGAATCAGGCGATTCAAGCGCCTAGAGTTTCATCTCGAAACCCTCTTTCCGTTTAACCAACTCAAACAAGTTTTCTCTACTGTAAAAATTTGACCTAGTTTCAGATTAGTAAACGAAGCTTCTTTCTTTCGCCGTTTGAGTTTCGTTGGTCCGTTTGATTTGATTCTTTTTGTGAACCAGAATTCTTAATTTGAACTTTCTGGTCAACCTCTTTTATTTGAGTTTTGCTTGTTCATCGTTGCTTGTTACTTATTTATGCTATTGTTTGCTTGCGATAGAACACCCGGAGTGCGAAGCGTGCTACTACGAGTCCCTAAGTTTCGTAGATCGTTAGCAAGGCAAGTAACACTTCGATCATACCCCTTTATCACCCAGTTTTATGCATTAGTTCCAATCCTCAAACATTGCATGATTAGGATGTCATTAACTTGTGGGTTGGGAAGTACTTGATGAGGTACAACCTATTGCCATGTTGCATTCAAACCCTTGGGAGTTACTCTACGTGTTGCTTATATTACTATGCTATGCTATGCTCATAGACGTGGTTTGGGTTTGAGTGAAATCCATGACCGATGTGAGATTGTTAAATTAATGGTTCAACTTAAGGTGGCAACTTAAGCAAACAACTGGGTGGATTGAGGCACCTGGAGTACCCAGTGTTGCCTGTATTTTTTTGGAAATCCCGGAGTACCCGTGTGATCTTCCTATGGACCGCCACCCAGGATGAAAGGGAACTGAGATGATTCATGCTAGAAACTTCCGTGTGCAGCCACATGCTATTATGGGCTCTAGCATAGTTGAGTAAGTTACGTGAAGCTCTTGAAGAGGCAGATTAGCAGGTAGTGGGACGTAGGTTTGGTATGGTCTGTCCGGAGTAGAGAGTTAATGTTTCTGAAAAACTGTGTCTCGGTCATTCGTTTCTCAAACACCCTGTAGTGCGAGAAATCCAACAGAAGAGATCGAGTCTTGTGGGGAAAAGTGCGCAAACCTCTACAGAGTGTACAATCTAATCATGGTTAGCTGTGTCCCCGATTATGGATACTTCTTGAGTATCTAGTACTTGGGTTATCACATGTATCTCATCATGTTTAATTAAAATTGTTGGGTTGTTAATCACTTTAATTGGTATTGAGTTGGAGGAACCTTCTCAATGATGTTTCAACTACCATGATAGTAAAATTAAAATCTATTCCTTTGTTCTAGGGAAAAATTGGCTTTTCGTAAAAACTATAAACCATAGAGCTTTCCACCAGCCATATATGCATATAGTGATAACATTATTTTGTTCTTGCTCTATTGTGTTATGTTGCTAGCATATTCCATGTGCTGACCTATTTTCGGACTGCAACGTATTATGTTGCAGACTTTTCAGACGAGGAGTAAGGTTCGTTAGGTCGTTGCCGTGCAGCTCAGCTATGCCGTTTTAGTTGATGGACTCACCTTATCTTCCAAGCCTTCCGCTGTTATCGTATTAGATGGCCTTAAGCCATATTATTGTAATAAGTTCTCTCTTGAGACATTCGATGTAATAAGTGTGTGATTGCTACTCTGTTATAAATCCTTCAAGTAATGTGTGTGTCAGCATTACCGATCCAGGGATGACACTGAAGCATAGAGACTTGACCATCGGAGGTCGGGTCGCTACATATCTATAATTTTTTATTGTTCCATGCTATTATATTATCTGTTTTGGATGTTTAATGGGCTTTAATATGCTCTTTTATATTATTTTTGGGACTAACTATTAACCGGAGGCCCAGTGCTAGTTTCTGTTTTTTGCCTATTTTAGAGTTTTGCAGAAAAGGAATACCAAACGGAATCCAAACGAAATGAAACCTTCACAATGATCTTTCTTGGACCGAAAGCAAACCAGAAGACTTGGAGTTGAAGTCTGGAACGCCACGAGGCGGCCACGAGGCAGGAGGGTGCGCCTAGGGGGGTAGGCTCGCCCCCACCCTCGTGGGCCCCTCGTAGCTCCACCGACGTACTTCTTCCGACTATATATACTCTTATACCCTAGATCGATCGTAGAGAGCCATGAAACCACTTTTCCACCATCGCAACCTACTGTACCCGTGAGATCCCATCTTGGGGCCTTTTCCAGCGATCAGCCGGAGGGGGAATCGATCATGGTGGGCTTCTACATCAACACCATAGCCTCTCCAATGAAGCATGAGTAGTTTACCACAGACCTTCGGGTCCATAGTCATTAGCTCGACGGCTTCTTCTCTCTCTTTGATTCTCAATACAAAGTTCTCCTCGATGTTCTTGGAGATCTATTCGATGTAATACTCTTTTGCGATGTGTTTGCCGAGATCCGATGAATTGTGGGTTTATGAACAAGATTATCTATGAATATTATTCGTTTCTTCTCTGAATTCTTATATCATGATTTGATATCTTTGCAAGTCTCTTCGAATTATTGGTTTTGTTTGGCCTACTAGATTGATCTTTCTTGCAATGGGAGAAGTGCTTAGCTTTGGGTTCAATCTTGCAGTATCCTTTCCCAGCGACAGTAGGGGCAGTAAGGCACGTATTGTATTGTTGCCATCGAGGATAAAAATATGGGGTTTATATCATATTCCTTGAGTTTATCCCTCTACATCATGTCATCTTGCTTAATGTGTTACTCTGTTCTTATGAACTTAATACTCTAGATGCATGCTGGATAGCGGTCGATGTGTGGAGTAATAGTAGTAGATGCAGAATCGTTTCGATCTACTTGACATGGACGTGATGCCTATATTCATGACCATTGCCTAGATATTCTCATAACCATGCGCTTTTCTATCAATTTCTCAGCAGTAATTTGTTCACCCACCGTAATACATGCTATCTTGAGAGAAGCCACTAGTGAAACCTATGGCCCCCATGTCTCTTTCTTATTATATTGCATCTCTTTTATTTACATCGCATCTCGTTTACTATTTTGCAATCTTTAATTTCCAATCCATACAATAAAAATACCAAAAATATTACTTTACTATCTTTATCAGATCTCACTTTTGCGAGTGAACGTGAAGGGATTGACAACCCCTTTATCGCGTTGGTTGCAAGGTTCTTGATTATTTGTGCAGGTACTGGTGACTTGTGCGTTGTCCCCTACTGGATAGATACCTTGGTTATCAAAAACCGAGGGAAATACTTACGCTACTTTGCTGCATCACCCTTTCCTATTCAAGGGAAAACCAACGCATGCTCAAGAGGTAGCATATGCTCAGAACTATCAGCATTTGATACCCAAGTCTATCAAGTCCGAACCAAGGACAACTCAACATATTGACCTAAGCAACCGTGCTGAAGCATAGCACAGACAATTATTCCCATGGATATGCCAGCAAAATGAAGAATCAGTGTGAGAGCACATACTTTGAGGATTGTTATCTCTCGCATATGGGAAGCAATTATAGAATAACCTGCCATGAATGGGATTCTTTGCCAAGATCACCGCCAGTCAAGTCTGCAAATGTTTTCACCTGGAGATGGTGCATTTTTCTATCAGTCACGTCAAATGCCAGTCAAACCTTTGGTACAGATTGGATACTCAAGACTGTGAATCCAGTCAACATAAGTCAGAAACTCCCGCAAGATGTCAGAACCCATTAGAAGAACAAGTATGATCAACATCACTGTTTTGAACCCAGAAGGCATGCATATATTCAAGGAACCCGATGCCTGGATAGAAGGGATTCTTTGTTCCATGGGAAGATGTGTTCCCAACTCCGTGGAATATTCTCGATACTCAATACGAGAATAACATCTCCAGCGAGGATCAGTATCGAGAAGGACACCTATGTTAGTAATGATAATCTTTCGGACCTCAGCTAAGCCAGCAGATGTAAAGGGAAAATTTTGAGTCAGTATGAACAGGAACAAATGAGGTAAGTCCTGTCAGAATGTCAGATACAGTGAAGCAAACCACCCCAGATCAAGACAGTCAGTCACACCCAATTCAGTGGGAATATTATATGAGAATGAATAAAAGAAACCCAAGTTGGAAACTGTTTCTTCAAGTCAAAAAAATTATTTATCCCTGAGTAACCAAATCTCGAGGACGAGATTTCTTTAAGGGGGGAAGGTTGGTAACACCCTGGATTTTTCCCTTTTCTTTTTCCTTTCTTTTTCTTGGATTTCTTGATTTGAATTGCTTTTCTATGGCTATGTAGTTCCAAAACTTGGGGAGATCATGTCTTCCTAGGTTTTATAGTGACTTGTCATCCTCATCATCATCCCTAGATCATGTCATTTTCATCCTTGACCTAATCCAATATTCTTTTTCTAGGGAAATTTCCTTTTCTATTAAAGGAATAACCATTTAAGCCCTAGGTTGTGAAGAAAACTATATTTCTTTCACTCCAAAAATTCCCAAATAATTCTCATAAATTGTTTGGGTCATATCTTGCTCACATATGGCAAACATTTCATTATTTTCATATTTTGCCCTGAATGGCACTTTGCAAAGCAAGTGCTATTTATCTTTGCTTGATTGACTCCAAACTTTTTGGACATCTTTTCATGTCCATATAATTGCCCCATGCCAAAAATCAACTCAATTTGCTTAGTAAATATTCTTGAGCAATTTTTCAAAGTTCCTATTTGAGGGAAGACATTGTGAAGGAAGTACTAGCTAGGCATATCCTAATGAGTTAAAATTTTGCAGGGTTCTTCATATGATCAAGTCATCACTATCCAGCAAATATTAGCTCATGTAACTCATCTATGTGAGCTCAGCTCAAAATCTTAGTTTCTGGTCAGATTTTCAGTTTGTGAAGCAACCATATTTTATCTTCCTTCATTTAAGCTGAAAATATTTCAAGGCATTATCCTATCCATATCAACTCTCTCCACCAAATTTTGGCCCATTTCATATATCCAATTTCCCTGTGCAATGTTTCCAAGTTTCTAGTCAGAATAAAGTATTGTGAAGCAAGTGCTAGTTTGGTTCATACAAATGGCCTGAAACTTTTTGGGCATGTTCATATACTGAAATCATTAGGCCATAAACATTTTCAGCTCATGACAATCATTTATATGAGTGCAACTTCATAATCTCTAATTCTGACCAGCGGGGCCATTTCTATAGCAACTACCCTCCAGAGAGCTCATCCTCATCCCATTCTTGGCCAACACAGTCGCCTTGGCATGTTATCCGGTCATGCCAAAGCTCAGCCCCTGCCTCCTCCTATGTTTCTCTCCCCGCAGCACAAACACCTTGCTCCCAACATGTTTTGACTCCTCCTGCCAATCACTTCTTTGCCCCTGGACCGAATTCTTTTTGCATTTGGACTAAGGGTATCAGGGTCCATCTAGTAGACATGATGTGGCCGATCATCTGGCACCGGGTATGCCAGTTCACGCGGTGACCACGGGGTGAATCAGCCAAACTCGTGCTCTGGCAAGTTCTTGCCACTATTCCCGTCGTCTCCCTCATCGTCTCGATCTCCATTAATGTCCTACAGCTTCCTCGTGACCGACCGCGTCTCCTGGTGCCTCTTCACCGCCTTATATCGTCGTGGTTTAGTCGCAATCGCCGCGCCCGTGACACAACCCTCCTCTGCTCCATTTTTGGCATGTCGGCCGGAGCTTCTCAAGCGTCCCCGAGCTCTCCCCGGGCCTATAAATAGGTGCCTGAGGTTCTTACGCAGCACCCAGGCCTCCCCCTTCCTCCTAGTCCACCGGAGCACCCCTCCCTCGCCTCGCATCGCCCCTGTCCGCCATGGTCGCCGCGGTTCCTCCTCGGTTCCGGCGAGCCTAGCCCACTTCTCTCCGTTCCATCACCACCATCGTATTATCCTCGCTCCGGTGCACCTCGCCCACCTCTTCATTTTGCATGGAGCCCTCGTAGCCGCGACCCCCAAGTCCGGCTGCCGCCTACTCCTCTCGGCCACCTCGGCAATCGAGCTAGACGAGCCTCCCCGACTCCACCACCGCACTCCCCACACCTCAACGAGCCTCCCCACCTCCTCCGTTCGTCACCAGAGCCCCGAGGCCACGCCCCCTGTGGTTTGGCTGCCGCCCCTACCCTCGGATGCCGTGAGCCGCCGTCGTCCTGCTGCTTCTTCCTGGCGTCCGTGTGTAGCCTGAATGGAAGCTCGTCCATCCCCGAGAACGCCGGTGCCTTCTCCTTGGTCAGAGGTGGTCGGAGACAGCCGGGCCGGCGCCGGCGTCGCCCCTGCCTCGCCTCCTCTGTTCTGTCGAGGAACAGAACGAGAGGAGGAAGAAGATGAGGCCCGTGCCCCCTCCTGCCCCTGGGCCCCGCATGTCACTCTTTCACCGTTGACCCAGCCCCGTGCCCGCTCGTTTTTAAGTGGAAACGTATTTGAGTGTTTACGTTTTCGTTAAACGGAAGTGTGAACCATTGCAACTTCTACCGTGGATAAGTTTCTCTGTTTGGAAAGTGTATTTTCATCTATTGCGGCCCAAAATACGTTTTCCTTCTCAGAAAACGTAATCCGTCTAGTGTGCTTTCGGTTTTAGCCACCAGGGGACTGTCTGTGAATAAAAAAATTATAGATTGGTCCCTGTACTTCAAACGACTATAACATTTTGATCCTAACTCCGATTGAGGTGAAACCAACGCTCACATCTTCGTCTCGTAGAGCTCTACCTTTTGGTAACATTTCCACTAGGTGGTCCCACAGTGAAAATGACCATTTTGCCCTTGCCTCTAATCAGCCCCCTCCGAGATAGAACCGTCCGTCGTTTCGTTCCACGGCTTCACCGCACTTTCTCCCGGAGTCTCCTTCACCCTAGGCAAGCCACAACCACCATTTGCATGATAGCCATGCAGTAGCATTGGTTTTCAAATTGAATCTTAAATAACTGTTTGTTTGTTTTGCTACTGGTATCGTTGTTTCGGTTATGCTATGGATCTGTGTTTACTTTCTTGTTATGTTCATATGCACCTGATTATCATGTTCTACTTGCTAGTATTACTTTCATATTGCCATGCTTGGTAGTAGTACATGTTGGGTTGGGCATGTCCTTCGGTGCATGACTATCATCGGTTACCGAATACCGTTGAGTTGCATGTTTCTTTGCTGTTAGTTGGTTAAGTGTTTACTCGGTAATGTTATTGATATGTTCTTGCATGGTATTTATTAATGATGCTAGTGGTCATGCTATGCTTATGGTAGAGTTATGCTTGTGTTGTTCATGCTCGTCCGTATGTCATGATCATTCGGATATATGATATATGATTGTAGATATGCTTGAGGATTATGTTGCACATACATGCTCATGTTGGTATCATGCATTATAGTTGCATCTTGTTATTATGACTCAGCTTATTGCATTCAAGTTTAACCGGATAATAATGAACTTGAACAACTATTGGCTGAGTCATGGTGCCACCAAATCGAGCTGACTAGTGCAACCACATTTGCCTTTTATGGGAAGGTCCTAACTGGGTCTATTGTCATGCCTCTTGCCGGTGCCTCCAACGAGGGAACGTTATGCGCGGGCTCTACCTTGGTCGGGTAGGATGGCATAAGCCTTGGTTGCATATGGTTGGTTTTTAGCTAATGTCCCTGTTTGGGACCGTTTAGTTTTGCCATGACGGTGGCCATTGATGCCTTTGGCAGGCATGGGGCCACCCATGACTTAGACCAAAGGCGAGTTGGTCGGAGTGGCCGAGAGAGTGTCATGGCAGTATATCAGTTTTGTCGGAATGTCGTTGGTCCACAGGTATGGAAGTGTGAGGCCATGGTTTCTGTGGTGTGGGTAAAGTGCGCTACCTCTGCAGAGAGTGTGTGTTTAAATCTATCGATAGCCGGGCCCACGGATATGGGCCCAGTTCATAGACGGTCACACTATGAGCCAACAATAATAATAACTTGATTAATAATAACCCCGGTTTGATGATGAGAAAGAGCTTGGTTGTGATCGAGACAGGATCACGAAGGTTTCGTGGATACCGATGCATGTGATGGTTACAAGGTAACCGACGAACAAGAGTTAGTTGGTGCATGATATTGGTTTACTTGTTGTATGTAGTAACATCATATGCTTATGCCATGCTAAAGTTGTACCATGTTCACCTTATGCATGCCATGTTGTTTTGTTAATATCATGTTCATGATTGCTTTAACCTACTAATGCCATGATGTTGTTTGTCCTGACTGCTTTTGGTTATTGTGAGCTTGCAAGTACATTCAATGTACTAACCTGGTGTGTCATGCCAGTTTGCAGGTCGTGCCTGGTTTGCTTGCTTGTTTGACGTGGTTCCTGTGTTCACGAGCTAGGATAAACGTTCCAGCCAGAGTCCCTGCACATTGGATTCCATCATCGTCGTTCGTTGTTCCACTGCCTGTAGAGGTTCCGCTGCCTTGAGTTGTTATGCTGCTTGCATAGAGCAACTGTGGTTAGCGTAGCGTCGTCGTGCCGGTGTTATTCATTGTAATCCGGAGACCTTGTATTCCTATTCGTGTTGTAATAGAGAGCTGGTTTGTTCTATGCTAAGCAGTGCCGTATTCCAGAAGACTTCACCTTGATCTCTGGGCTAGAATACGAGGCGTTCCATTTTCTCTGAGCCGGGGTGCCACAAGAATGCAGAAACATGAGAGATTGAGGGTGCTGATTGAGAGATGGTGGATACTGAGAATAGTGTACCACTTTTAGGGAATTGGGGTGCTCTTGCCGGGCTGGTAGCTCCAAGAAAGAAGCGTGGTGTGGGTAGACGATATAAAAGTAGGGAGAAGGAACCATATGAGGGTCTTGCCAAGTCCTTTTCCTACTGTTATTTTGATGCCATGTAAACTTGTTGCTACCGTGAGATCCATGCTTATTTTGGGATACTTCATTAAGGATGTTGTGAACATACTATTATACTCTACCCATTCATGCCTCTATTTGAAATTATGGAGTGTTCTAGCATGTCATTTTCTTGCTCTACTTTTGCTAAATAATATTCATGGCAGATTGTTAACATGTTAATCAATATTTCCATGTGTTTTGCTAGTGAGCCATGCATCCTATGGACTTGCTCTTGCCATGTTTAGCTTCATGAACATGTCTTCTGACTGTTGGTATGCTTGTGTTGTCATGTAATGCTTTGTGGTGAGTGGCATGAGCCTGCAAAGTTGCTACCATGAATCTGTTTTTTGCCATGTCCTGAATTTCACCAAGTCTGAATCTGTTTATACAATTGGCTCTGTTTGCATGGGTTCCATCATATTTCCTGTACCCTTTTGGCTCATAATAAGTAAGAGAGTTTTGTTCTATGAATTTAGTAGAAGCATGCCACGCCTTTGTTTGCTATGATATGTTCCTGTAGCATGTTGTTTTCGTGCTCTAAACATTGCTTCCTAATGTTGTTTATGCCATGTTTGTATTTTCACTAAGTCTGTGAAGCTGATATCTTTTGCACTTTTGCCATGCTTGTTTGAACCTATTCTAGTGCGATTTAGCCGTAGCTCAGTGTTCATGTTTTGCCAAGCATCTCTTGTACCTCACTGCCATATGCTTTGCTACTATGTTGGAGTGCAGTAGCTTAGTTTCTTGTTGCATTCTAAGTGCTATCATGCTGTTAATCGCATATTTGCGTCATTCTTGTTTTGCTTGTCATTTGCAAACCGTGCATCCGTTTTGGTGATCCTTATATCGATTTCACCGAAATCACCTCATCTTTCCAGCGGCATACTTGGTTTTCCATGTTGATGCCTTGATCATTCTTTCCCTTCCGGAGCATGCATATGCATTGCATATCATATCTTGCATATCATGCCATGTATTGCATCATGTTGCTTGTGCATTTCTCCGTGCTTGATTGTTGTTCCATTGCTTGTGTTCTTGCTTTGGGTAGAGCCGGGAGACGAGTACTTGAACAAGGAACCTGTTGAGTACGCTAACCAGGATCAAGCTTTCGACAACTCTGAGAACATTCCAAGCAAGATGACCGTACCCTCGATATCACTTCTATCTTTGCTTGCTAGTTGTTCGTTCTATCGCTATGTCGCGCTACCTACCACTAGTTATATCATGCCTCCCATATTGCCATGTCAAGCCTCTAACCCATCTTCCTAGCAAACCGTTGTTTGGCTATGTTACCTCTTTTGCTCAGCCCCTCTTATAGCGTTGCTAGTTGTAGGTGAAGTTGAAGTTTGTTCCATGTTGGAACATGGATATGTTGGGATATCACATTATCTATTATTTAATTTAATGCATCTATATACTTGGTAAAGGGTGGAAGGCTCGGCCTTATGCCTGGTGTTTTGTTCCACTCTTGCCGCCCTAGTTTCCGTCATACCGGTGTTATTTTCCTTAATTTTGTGTTCCTTGCGCGGTCAGGGTTATGGGACCCCCTTGACAGTTTGCCTTGAATAAAACTCCTCCAGCAAGGCCCAACCTTGGTTTTAAATTTACCTACCTAAGCCTTTTCCCTTGGGTTCTGCACACCCGAGGGTCATCTTTATTTTAATCCCCCCAGGCCAGTGCTCCTGTGAGTGTTGGTCCGAACCGAGTAGACTACAGGGCCACCCCGAGGAAACTTGAGGGTTGGTTTTACTCGTAGGATGTCTCATCCGGTGTGCCCTAGGAACGAGATATGTCTGGATCCAATCGGGATTTGTCGGCACATTCGGGCGGCTTTGCTGGTCTTGTTTTACCATTGTCGAAATGTCTTGTAACCGGGATTCCGAGACTGATCGGGTCTTTCGGGGAGAAGGAATATCCTTCATTGACCGTGAGAGCTTGTGATGGGCTAAGTTGGGACACCCCTGCAGGGTATAAACTTTCGAGAGCCGTGCCCGCGGTTATGTGGCAGATGGGAATTTGTTAATATCCGGTTGTAGAGAACTTGACACTTGACTTAATTAAAATTAATCAACCACGTGTGTAGCCGTGATGGTCTCTTTTCGGCGGAGTCCGGGAAGTGAACACGGCCTTGTGTTATGCTTGAACGTAAGTAGTTTCAGGATCACTTCTTGATCTCTTCTGGCTTCACGGCCCTTGCGTAGCTTCTCATCTTACTCTTATTTGCGTATGTTAGCCACCATATGTGCTTAGCGCTTGCTGCAGCTCCACCTCATTACCTTACCCTACCCTTAAGCTTAAATAGTCTTGATCTCGCGGGTGTGAGATTGTTGAGTCCTCATGACTCACCGATACTTCCAAACAGTTGCAGGTGCCGATGATACCAGTGCAGGTGATGCTACCGAACTCAAGTGGGAGTTCGACGAGGACCTGGGTCGTTACTATGTTTCGTTTCCTGATGATCAGTATTGGAGCCCAGTTGGGACAATCGGGGATCTAGGATTTCGGGTTGTCTTCCTTTATTTTGGTTCCGTAGTCGGACCTTTGATTGTACTCTGGATGATGTATGTTTAACTTGTTATTTGTGTGAAGTGGCGATTGTAAGCCAACTCTTTATCTTTTTCTTATTCAATACATGGGATTGTGTGAAGATTACCCCTCTTGCGACTAAACCACCATGCGGTTATGCCTCTAAGTCATGCATCGACACATGGGAGATATAACCGCATCGTGAGTGTTACAAGTTGGTAATTAGAGCCATCCCCGACTTAGGAGCCCCTGCTTGATCGAATCGCTGATGTTGTTGAGTCTAGAACAAAATGTTTTGAGTCTTAGGATTACATATATCGGAGTTTAGGATTCTTTTTACTCCTCAGTCCCTTCGCCGCTCTGGTGAGGCCTCCTGACGTAGAAGTTTTGACTTTCCTCTCCTCAAATTTCATGAATTTTTTTTAGGATCACGCGGGTATCTTGGAATCGTTCCGATTGTCTTGTGATGAGAACATTGTTCTTGGTGCCTCCTGACATTTAGGGGTTGTGGCAGTGTCCCGGGGAGTTGAGCTCCGAGGTGTTGTCGCCACAATTTTATCGTTGCAGTTCTAGAATACCTGAGTTCGCCGACATCGAAAATCTCTTTTATGCAGTTGTTAGTGAGATAACCTTGACGCCACCTAGTACTGGGGCGGGAGTTCGGGAGTATTTCCATAACTCATATAACGGATGCTTTTCGAAGGTTGGGGTACATGATTTCCGAAGGTTTATTGGTTATGTGTTGAAGGATGGATACAACTGGATGTAGGGGTTGTTAGTTTGGGTGAGATATTATGCTTCCCCTGTATCCCCAACACCTGATTGCATAACCAGAAAGTTTCGGGAGTTCATAGGTGGGAATTCAAGCAGCTCTAGTATTTCTTCCCGCAGATATTTGGTTTGTGATTGGGTAATCCTTACCACTTATTTGTTCCAGCCATACCTTGTTGTTTCATTCATCTACCTTTATCTAAGCGGCTTCTCACCTTAATGGACGTGTGATGATTTACTTTGGAATTCATTCGTTCATCCTTGTTCGAATGTTTATTGTGAAGACTATATGTTGCAATTTCTATCCGTTGATTCAAATTGTCTATCTGTGTATCAAGATTCTAATGGATGTCACCCTTTTTAGGATGGCTCCTCCAACGCGTCTGAATTCGGAATGCAATGATGGGAGTCAGGCGAACACCCCGCCACCACCTCCACCTCCGGAGGCATGGCAAGCTGTCATGGAAGCCACCAACGCCAACACTCAGATGCTTTTGCAACTCTTGCAAGAGCGCAACCAAGGTCAAGGCAACCAAGGAAATCAATGCCAAGGGAATTTCAACAATCAGCCTCAGTTTGCTACCCTCAACCAGTTCCTTGCAAACCAACCGAAGTCTGTCAGCAACTGTGTCGAGGCCACAGGCGCCGACGATTGGCTCGTGGAAATCTGCAAGCATTTTGAATGTAGCAATGTCAGGTCTGAGGACTTTGTCAAGTTTGCTTCGTTTCAACTCAAGGACCAAGCTGCTGATTGGTATCAACAATACAAAGATTCCAGAGGAGGTCGTGTGATTACCTGGGATGATTTCCGCCGAGACTTCAAAGCTCATCATATTCCAACAAGTGTTGCTGAGAGTAAGCGTGAGGAGTTACACAATCTCAAGCAAGGCATCATGTCCATGTACCAATACAATATCCAGTTTTAGAAGCTTGCTCGCTTCGCTAAACAAGACATTCCTGATGAAAAGAGTATAATCTATCAATTCAAAGGTGGCCTCAGAGAAGATCTGTAGTTAGCTCTCGTGCTTCTTGAGCCGACTCAGTTCCATCAATTCTATAACATGGCACTCAAGCAAGAAGCTGCTCAGCTCAAGTGTGAGGCTTCAAAGAAGAGAGTCAGGGATGAAGTTCAATCTTGTTCTTCCACACAAGTGGCAGCTAAGCAACAGAAGTTCTGGCTACCTCCTCCTCCGTTTCGCCAGCCCTACCAACAGAAGAGCAAAGGTGGCCATGGATTTTCCCACCCACCCAACCTAGGCTATCAGAACAAATCTCAGTCTCAAGCTCCAAGGTCAAGTGCTCCTTATCATCGTCCGCTCTCGGAAGTTGACTTGCAAAAAGTATCAGCAGAAAGGGAACTATGCAAACAAGTGCTTTAACGAAAGGCGCCTTCTGCGTCCTCTTCCTATGAGATCTTCTTGCAATGCAGTGGTCAAGCATAATCCCAAGCATGCTAAGGTGAACATGATGAACGCAACTCAGGCAGAGGATTCTTCAGATGTGATCATGGGTAACCTTTCAGTTAACTCCATTCCTGCTAAAGTCTTATTTGATACTGGTGCATCGCATTCTTTCATGTCATACCCATTTGCATCGGAGCACAATGTTGACATAGAGATCTTGTCCAAAGTTATGCAAGTTGTTTCTTCGGGAAAGCTTATGACTTCTAGTTTGGCTGCTCCCGATGTCTTTGTCCAGTTGGGCAACTATAAATTTCCGTCTTCTCCAATTGTTCTTGGTGACTCTGATATTGATCTAATTCTCGGCATGGACTGGCTTTCTAAGCACAAGACTCAACTTGATTGTGCTGCCAGGGAGATTCAATTGACACACTCTTCTGATGATGTGATCATCTATGGCTCGTGACGAAACCATTCGACTGTTTTCTCTCAATGAGAAGGGTGAGTTGAATGCCATCTCTCAGATTCCAGTCCTTTGTGAATACCAAGACAACTTTCTAGAAGAGCTTCCGGCAATGCCTCCTCATCGGCCAGTTGAATTCATTATCGATCTTGAGTCTGGCATGGAACCCGTTTGCAAGCGTCCTTACAAGCTTGGACCAGAGGAGTTGAAGGAATTGAAGAAACAACTCGATGAACAAGAGCGTCTGGGCCTGATTAGACCAAGTTCATCTCCATGGGGTTGTGGTGTTCTTTTTGTCCAGAAGAAGGATGGAATGGACCGACTCTGCGTCGACTACCGTGCATTGAACAAGAAGACAATTAAGAACAAGTATCCACTTCCCAACATCAATGAGCTATTCGAGCAACTTAAAGGTGCCAAAGTATTCTCCAAGCTTGACCTCTGTATGGGTTATCATCAGATTCGCATTCATGAACAAGATATCCCCAAGACAGCATTCAGAACAAGCTATGGTTCTTATGAATATACGGCCATGTCTTTCGACCTTGTCAATGCTCCTCCAACGTTCTCTCGCATGATGAACTTCATCTTCAACCCTTACATAAATGATTTCGTTCTGGTGTATCTCGATGATATCTTGGTCTTCTCCAAGAATAAGGAGGATCATGCCAAGCATTTGAGATTGGAGCTCGACAAGCTCAGTGAGCATCAATTCTATTCGAAGTTTTCCAAGTGTAAGGTTTGGCTTGATGAAGTTCTTTACCTTGGTCATATCATCTCCGCCAAGGGAATCATTGTTAATCCCGAGAAGATTTCTGCAATTGTGAACTGGGAACCTGCTCAGAATGTCAAGCAGCTCCGCAGTTTTCTTGGGCTTGCAAGCTATTGCCAAAGATTCGTTGAGAATTTCTCAAAGATTGCAAAGCCTCTTTCCAACCTCCTCCAGAAGCATGTCAAGTATGTCTATACACCTGAGTGTGACGTTGCTTTCAACACCCTCAAAGAGAAGCTAGTCTCAGCTCCGGTCTTGACTCCTCCTAATGAATCCAAGCCATTTGAAGTTTTCTGTGATGCCTCTTTGCAAGGTCTAGGCGTTGTGTTAATGCAAGAGAAGAATGTTGTGGCTTATACCTCTCATCAATTGAAGCCCAACGAAAGAAACTACCCCACTCACGATCTTGAGTTGGCGGTAGTTGTCCATGCATTAATAACTTGGAGACATCTCTTGTTGGGAAGGCAAGTGGACATTTTCACATATCACAAGAGCCTCAAGTACATATTCACTCAACCTAACCTCAACCTCAGGCAGACTTGTTGGGTCGAAATGATTCAAGAATACAATCCGAGTATTGAATATACTCCAGTCAAGGCCAATGTGATTGCAGACGCTTTGAGTAGGAAGGCTTACTGCAACAGCTTAATTCTCAAGCCCTTCCAACCGGATCTTTGTGAAGCTTTCCGCAAACTGAACCTCCAAGTTGTTCCTCAAGGTTTTCTTGCCAACCTTCAAGTCACTCCTACTTTTGAAAACCAAATTCGTGAGGCACAACTCCTTGATACCATGGTGAAGAAGGTGAAACGTGGTATTGACAAGGGCCTATCCAAATACAAGTGTTATCGCATTGATGACAAAGACACTTTATTTTTTGAGGACCAGATTGTGGTTCCTAAAGGTGATCTAAGGAAGGTCATAATGAATGGGGTGCACAATTATCTTCTATCCATTCATCCTAGAAGTAGGAAGATGTACGATGACCTCAAGCAGTCGTATTGGTGGACACGAATGAAGCGAGATATTGCTCAATTCGTGAATGAATGTGATGTCTGCCGAAGGGTGAAAGCAGAACACCAACGACCAGTGGGTCTCCTCCAACCTCTTGCTATTCCAGAATGGAAGTTTGACCATATCGAAATGGACTTCGTTACTGGATTTCCTAAGTCCAAGCGTGGGAATGATGCTATTTTCATTGTCATTGACAAGCTTACAAAAGTGGCTCATTTCCTTCCAATCAAAGAATCTACCACAACAGCTCAGTTGGCAGATGTAGCGACCCGACCCGAATGGATCAAGTCTCTGTGCTTAAGTGTCATCCCTGGATTGGCATGCTGACACACACAGTACTTGAGGATTTATAGCAGAGGTAAATCACATGTATAAATTAACGTAAATACTATTACCTCAGTCCATATAGCGGAAGTAACAACAAGGTTGTGGATTCCCATCAACACCAACTGTAAAGTTGAGTGTAGAAATCATAACCCTAATGTATCACTTACTTGTCGTAAGATTTCTGCAACATGAGACGTTGCTGCCATGTAGGTCAGTACATTGAATGTACTGGCAAATTCACACCACGGGATAATAATGAATAATAGCTATCACTACATGCATATTTGGCTGGTGGAGCCTCTATGGTTATAATGTTTTTGCGAAAATCCAATATTTCCCTACAACAAAGGAATATATTGTTGATTAACTATCATGGTAGTTGATAAACATTGAGAAGGTTCCTCCAACTCAATCCCAAATTAATAATGATCAACCCAACAAATTAATTTTAAGTAACGTGATGAGATCAAATCAATAATTCAAGTACCAGATGCTCAAGATGTCCATAACCAGGGACACGACTAACCATGATTAGTTTGTACTCTCTGCAGAGTTTTGCGCACTTTCCCCACAAGACTCGATCTCCTTCGTTGGTTTTCTCGCACTACATGGTGATTGAGAAAAGGATGACCGAGAGAGTCTTTCAGAAGCATTAATTCTTTACTCTGGGTAGACAATTACACCTACTTTCGCCTACATCTGCTAGCCTACCACTGAAAGAGGTCACACAACATACTCAACTATGCCAGAGCCCATAATGGCTTGTGGCTGCACACGAAAGTTTCTAGCATGAATAATCTTATGATCCCTTTGAGCCTGGGTAGCGAACCATAGGATGATCAGACGGGTACTCCGGGATATCCTAGGACAACATTGGATTCTCCAGGTGCCCGCAACCAATCCACCCAGATGTGTATTTAAGTAGCCACCTTAAGTTAACCGTTAATTAACAACTCTCACATCTGTCATGGATACACTGAACCAATCCACGTCTACGAGCATAGCATAGCAGTATAAGCATAACGTATAAACCCAAGGTTGAATGAAGGGCAATAGGTTCCTACCTCATCAACTACTTCCCAATGCCCACATGTTAATCAAATCCTAACCATGCAATGTTTGAGGGTTGAAACTAATGGATAAAAACTGGGTATGAAAAGTATGATCAAAGTGTGAACTTGCCTTGTACTGTTGATGAAGATGATTCTCACTCAAAACTCCTGATAGTTCTACTCGTCACACTCGGGTCAATCTATCGTGAGCAGGCAATTGCATACATAAGCACTCATGCAAAAGAATCAAAGAAAACATCTTAGAAAACTTTGAAAACAGGCAAATAACTCTTGCAACAGAAAACACAATACCAAAATTAAGTAAATTTTGCCTTATCAGAAAGTTTAGTTCAAGAGCTTCGTTTTGTAAAAATAATCAATTAAATCGGAGTTATAAAACACAAGTTATGGACAAAAGAAGTTTGAATATGAATCTGGACAACTTTCGAAATTTGAGAATTTCAAAAAGTTGATGTGACATGTTCACTGGATAGATGAAAACAAGAAAAAACTATAGGCGCTGGTTTCATCCAATTTGGATAAACGAGTAAAAAGTTATGGCTATTTGAAAAATCATAGCCAAGCTGTTTTACTGAAGAAAAATAGCTATGGCTAAAAGAATTCTAGATCTGATGTATAAATACATAGACTAATTGATAATCTAATTATTCTACCGTACTAGTCTAGAAACAATAAATTACGGAAGTATAAAAAGAAAAAATGAAGAAATATACCTTTATAAGATAGAGAAAAGACGACTTCGGAGAGAGGAGACAACTTCCAGAAGTTCCGCCGGAGAGTAGAATTTTTTTAGTGATGAAACCAAAATATTGATTTAACCCGAATAAGATGATTTTTGGGGGCTCTATGAGTCTATATTTATAGGTGGAAAAGAGGTTTAGGGGTTAAAGGCTAGGCAATATGGGACTAAACGTAGACAAACAGAAAAGAAAAGGAGAGGCGCCTCGCATGGGCCTAAAGGCCTTAGGCGGTTCGGCCGGCCGCACGCACTGAAGTTTTTTAGCAATTGAAAAGAAAGAAAAGAAAAAAAACTATGGAAAAAATATGGGGAGGAATATGGACGGCTGGGCCTCGCCCATATAGGAAAAAAATGGGGCACGCACTGGTACTATGATGCGCACGTGCGCAACAATTAGGGATGGGCCGCAAGTGCAGCTCTTTTTTTAAATAGACACAAAAGGTAAACTTAATAACGAAACTAAAAACAAAATTTACATAGACATATTATATATCAAAATTTTCAAAAAAAGATTTTCTACGACATGAACATATTTTTAGCGTCAAATAAATTCCAATTTTTTTAAATAAAACAAAGAGTGCTACTCTTGCAATAAAACCTCACAAAAATTATTTTAGAAATGCCAATATGATTTCAAATTTATTTCTCTCCAATTTTCTAATGTAGGGAATCATTTTACCCTATTTTCCATATATTTTATTTTTGGATAAAAATAATTTGAATAAAAGCCAAATAACTCCAAATTGGAAATAATTTCAAAAGGGGTCTTCAATTTGATTCTCCGAAACTCCCAACTCATATTTCATATGTTTTGAAGAAGTCATTTTATCTTCTCTCTTGAAAATCATTGAGTTGCATAAAGTTTCTAAATTTGAAATATTTCCAAATGAAATTCAAATATTTTTCAAAAAACCTTTGTATTTGAAAAGAATTTGAATTCATGGAGATAATAAATGCAAGATGAAAGTTTGGGAAAGTCCTTTAAATAACATTCCACTCAATTACGCTCAATTACACACAAGCAACCACTCCACAATCAAACAAAAAATCAAAACTATCTATTTAAATAACATTCCAAATTTTAGAATTTCGGGATGTTACAGCAGAGCTATACACCTCCAGGATTGTCTCCTTGCACAGTATTCCACAATTGATCTCTTCAGACCATGGAAGCATTTTCACTTCTAAGTTCTGGGACTCTTTCCAGAAGGCCATGGGCACGAACATTCACTTTAGCACAGCTTTCCATCCTCAAACAAGTGGCCAAGTCGAGCGAGTAAATCAAATCCTCGAGGATATGCTCAGGGCTTGTGTCATTTCCTTCGGTATGAAGTGGGAAGATTGTCTTCCATATGCCGAGTTCTCCTACAACAACAACTTCCAAGCGAGTTTGGGCAAGGCCCAAGTTGAAATTCTTTATGACGAAAAGTGTCGTACTCCCCTCAATTGGTCAGAGACTGGTGAACGTCAACTTCTTGGCAACGACTTGATCACAGAAGCTGAGGAAATGTGTAAAGTCATCCATGAAAATCTTAAAGTTGCGCAATCGCGCCAGAAGAGTTACTATGATAGCAAGCATCGTGACTTGGCTTTCGAGATCTGAGACCATGTCTACCTCCGCGTCTCGCCAATGAAAGGCACTCCTTGCTTCGGTATCAAAGGGAAGATTTCCCCTAGATACGTGGGTCCTTTCAAGATCATTGGCAAAAGAGGCGACCTTGCCTATCAACTTGAGATTCTGTCGAACTTCGTAAATGTGCATGATGTGTTTCATGTGTCACAGCTTCGCAAGTGCTTCAAGACCCCCGAGCGCACTATCAACTTCGAAGAGATTCATCTCCAAGAAGATCTGTCTTATCATGAGCATCCTGTTGCTATCCTTGAAAAAACCATGCGCAAGACTCGCAACAATTCAATCAAATTCCTAAAAGTGAAGTGGTCACATCATTCCGACCGAGAAGCCACCTGGGAACGCGAGGATCACCTCTGTTCTGAATATCCGGAGTTCTTTCAGTCCTAGATCTCAGGACGAGATCCTCTTGTAGTGGTGGAGTGTTGTAACACCCCGGATGTAACTTTCCATATTTGTAACTCCGACTCTTACCATTTTCGGCTATGTGATATGATATTGCCTTCGTGGTTGGGTTTTGTCTTCCGTTTTGTATTTCTTCCATGTCATGCATTTCATATCATGTCATCATGTGTATCGCATTTGTATTCGTGTTCGTCTCATGCATCCGATCATTTTCCCCGTTGTCCGTTTCGCAATCCGACACTCCCACATGCACCCGGCGCACTCCTCTTGTCTCTTTTCGTGACCGGGAGAAAAACGTTCTTGGAATGGGTCGATATTTGTCAAGTGGCCTTGATACACCACTGGTAGACCGCCTGTCAAATTTCATTCCATTTGGAAGTTGTTTGATGCCCCAATGGTTAACTGGGTAACCGCAAAAGCCTCTTTTGTGTTGCAACCCGACACCCCTCCAAAACAGACCATAACCCTTCTAAACCACCTCCATGTTCTCCGTCGTTGGATCATGATCGTGTGGGCGAAAACCATACCTCATTTGGACTCTCCTAGCTCCCTCTACATATATATTTGCACCTCCCCCCCCCCCCGAAATTTCGTAGTTGAAACCCTAGTTTTTCCCCTCTCCACCGCCGGACACTTCCGGATCT
>NC_041384.1:432036711-432056035 GCF_002162155.2 Triticum dicoccoides | reverse complement strand
CTCCTTCGCCCGCGCCGCCACCCGCCGCAGATCGCTACCGCCGCCGACTCACCTCGCGCTGCCGCCAAGCCTAGCCTCGCCGTCCTACCGCCGTCCGCCGCCCGCGGGTCCGCGCGGCCCTTCGCCGCCTCGTCGCCGTCTCCGTCCCCCGACGAGGCTCCGACCACCTCCTCTCCATCGCCGGCCGCCGTCCTCTTCGTCCCCATAAACTCCAGCGAGCACTCCAAATCAACCTCGGTTCGCGTGCCCGACGAGGAACCCTAGATCTCTGAGGTGATATATTCTTCCAAGTCCTTGAAACCCTAGCATTTTCATGACATCTTCATCATGGCGTATCTCGATGACCGTGGCTCCGAATCATGCATATGATATGCCGAAATGTCCGTCTCGTTAAGCTCTTCATGTTAGTGTCATTTGCATGCATGTTACTGTCAATATTGATGCCATTATCCTTGTTGCAAGAGTGCTATAAAATGTTAACTGCTGGTTCTTAGCAGAACTTGATGATTTGTCATTTTTGTTGCATTTCGTGTGTGCATCCTATGAGCACGATGTCTACATGTGTTTGAACTAAGTCATGCCATCTTTACAGGGGTGGAAGTATTGTATTTTTGTGATCTATGTGGTGACTAGCACAAGAATGCAAAGTAGGCTCCGTGATGTTGCTGTTTTCAGACACTTAGGATTTTGCCAAGTCCTTTTCCTACTGTTATTTTGATGCCGTGTAAACTTGTTGCTACCATGAGATCGATGCTTATTATGAGATACTTCAATAAGGATGTTTTGAGCATATGGTTATTCTCTATCCATTCATGCCTCTGGTTGAAATTATGGAGCGACCAAGCATGGCATTTTCTTGCTCTACTTTTGCTAAATAATGTTCCTGACAGATTGTTAACATGTTAATCAATATTTCCATGTGTTTTGCTAGTGAGCCATGCATTCTATGAACTTGATCTTGCTATGTTTAGCTTCAAGAACATGTATTATTACTGTTGGTATGCTTGTGTTGTCATGTAATGCTTTGTGGTGAGTGGCATGAGCCTGCAAAGTTGCTATCATGAATCTGTTTTCTGCCATGTCCTGAATTTCACCAAGTCTGAATCTGTTTATAAAACTTGCTACGTTTGCATGGGTGCCATCATATTTTCTATGCCTTTTTGGCTCATGGTCAGTAAGGGAGTTTTGTTCTATGCATTTAGTAGAAGCATGCCACGCCTTTTGTTGCTATGATATTTTCCTGTAGCATATTGTTTTCTTGCTCTAAAAATTGCTTCCTGATGTTGTTTATGCCATGTTAGTATTTTCACAAAGTCTATGAAGCTCATATCTTTTGCACTTTTTCCATGCTTGTTTGAACCTGTTCTAGTGTGATTTACCCGTAGCTAAGTGTTCATGTTTTGTAAAGCATCTCTTGTACCTCACTTTCATATGCTTAGTTGGTATGTTGGAGTGCAGTAGCTTAGTTTCTTGTTGCATTCTAAGTGCTATCATGCTGTTAATCGCAGATTTGCGTCATCCTTGTTTTGCTTGTCATTTGCAAACCGTGCATCCGTTTCCGGCGATCCTTATATCGATTTTGACCGAAATCACCTCATATTTCCAGTGGCATACTTGGTTTGCTAACTTGATGCATTTATCATTCTTTCCCTTCCAAAGCACGCATATGCATTGCATATCATATCTTGCATATCATGCCATGTATTGCATCATGTTGCTTGTGCATTGCTCCGTGATTGATTGTTGTTCCATTGCTTGTGTTCTTGCTTTGGGTAGAGCCGGGATACGAGTACGTGAATGAGGAACCTGTTGAGTACGCTAACAAGGATCAAGCTTTCGACAACACTGAGAACATTGCAAGCAAGATGACCATACCCTCGATATCACTTCTATCTTTGCTTGCTAGTTGTTCGTTCTATCGCTATGTCGCGCTACCTACCACTTGTTATATCATGCCTCCCATATTGTCATGTCAAGCCTCTAACCCACCTTCCTAGAAAACCATTGTTTGGCTATGTTACCTCTTTTGCTCAGCCCCTATTATAGCGTTGCTAGTTGCAGGTGAAGTTGAAGTTTGTTCCATGTTGGAACATGGATATGTTGGGATATCACATTATCTCTTATTTAATTTAATGCATCTATATACTTTGTAAAGGGTGGAAGGCTCGGCCTTATGCCTGGTGCTTTGTTCCACTCTTGCCGCCCTTGTTTCTGTCATACCGGTGTTATGTTCCTTGATTTTGCGTTCCTTGTGTGGTTGGGGTTATGGGAGCCCCTTGACAGTTCGCCTTGAATAAAACTCCTCTGGCAAGGCCCAACCTTGGTTTTACATTTGCCTACCTAGCATTTTCCCTTGGGTTCTGTAGACCCGAGGGTCATCTTTATTTTAACCCCCTTGGGCCAGTGCTCCTCTGAGTGTTGGTCCGAGCCAAGTAGACTGCAGGTCCACCTCGGGGAAACTTGAGGGTTGGTTTTACTCGTAGAATGTCTCATCCAGTGTGCCCTAGGAACGAGATATGTGCAGCTCCTATCGGGATTTGTCGGCACATTCGGGCGGCCTTGCTAGTCTTGTTTTACCATTGTTGAAATGTCTTGTAACTGGGATTCCGAGATTGATTGGGTCTTTCCGGGAGAAGGAATATCCTTTGTTGACCATGAGAGCTTGTGATGGGCTAAGTTGGGACATCCCTGTAGGGTATAAACTTTCGAGAGCCGTGCCCGCGGTAATGTGGCAGATGAGAATTTTTTAATATCCGGTTGTAGAGAACTTGACACCTGACTTAATTAAAAGGAATCAAGCGCGTGTGTAGCCGTGATGGTCTCTTTTCGGCGGAGTCCGGGAAGTGAACACGGTCTTGTGTTATGCTTGAACATAAGTAGTTTCAGGATCACTTCTTGATCTCTTCTAGCTTCACGACCCTTGCGTAGCTTCTCATCTTACTCTTATTTGCGTATGTTAGCCACCATATGTGCTTAGCGCTTGCTGCAGCTCCACCTCATTACCTTATCCTACCCTTGAGTTTAAATAGTCTTGATCTCGTGGGTGTGAGATTGTTGAGTCCTCGTGACTCACGGATACTTCCAAAACAGTTGGAGGTGCCGATGATACCAGTGCAGGTGATGCTACCGAACTCAAGTGGGAGTTTGACGAGTACCTGGGTCTTTACTATGTTTTGTTTCTTGATGATCAGTAGTGGAGCCTAGTTGGGACAATCGGGGATCTAGCATCTGGGGTTGTCTTCCTTTATTTTGGTTCCGTAGTCAGGCCTTTGATTGTACTCTTGATGATGTATGTTTAACTTGTTGTGTGAAGTGGCGATTGTAAGCGAACTCTTTATCCCTTTCTTATTCAGTACATGGGATTGTGTGAAGATTACCCCTCTTGCGACTAAATCACCATGCGGTTATGCCTCTAAGTCATGCCTCGACATGTGGGAGATATAGCCGCATCATGGGTGTTACAAGTTGGTAATTAGAGCCATCCCCGACTTAGGAGCCCCTGCTTGATCGAATCGCTGACGTTGTTGAGTCTAGAACAAAATGTTTTTAGTCTTAGGATTATATATTGGAGTGTAGGATTCTTTTTACTCCTCAGTCCCTTTATTGCTCCTTTGAGGCCTCATGACATAGAATTTTTGACTTTCCTCTCCTCAAATTTCACGAAATTTTTTTAGGATCACGCGGGTATCTTGGAATTGTTCTGATAGTCTTGTGACGAGAACATTGTTCTTGGTGCCTCCTAACATTTAGGGGTTGTGGCAGTGTCCCGGGGAGTTGAGCTCCGAGGTGTTATGGTCACAATTTTATCGTTCCAGTTCTGAAATACCTGAGTTCACCGACATCTAAAATCTCTTTTATGCAGTTGTTGGTGAGATAACCTCAACGCCGCCCAGTATTGGGGAGGGAGTTTGGGAGTATTTCCATAACTCATATAACGGATGCTGTCGTTGAATTGTCACGACAGATGTCCTAGTGAAAAGGACTTAGTCGTGAGGCCAACGCATCTGTGTGGTAGATTGAGAGGGGTTGATCGGAATCGAGAAACGCAACACAAGACAAGGGTTTAGACAGCTTTGGGCCTCGGGAAACATCATCCGGTAACAACCCTACATGCTATTTGTGGCTAGGTCTCATTATGCTCATGAGGGAGTCGCCGTAACTCCGGATCTCCTAGTTGTGTCTAGACTTAACGATTATTCAACCTCTCCCTCTTGGGGTGCCCTGCCCCTCCTTATATAACCTGAAGGGGCGGGTTACATGTAGAGTCAAACTCGGATTAGGACTTGACCTATAATGACGTCTTACCATGGGCTTCTTAATGTCTTGGGCTTCTTAACGTCTTGGGCTTCTTAACGTAAGCCGGTTTACAATCCGACTTACAATCTGGCTTAACTGTGTGGCTTAACTGTCTGGCTTAACTGTCCGGCTTACATGACTGTGTCTGACAGCTTACAGTGCTTGACTGTGTTTGCCAGCTTACATGGCTGTGTCTGCCGGCTTACATGATTGTGTCTGCCGGCTTAACCTGCTTAACTGTTCCCGCCGGCTTAACCTGCTTAACTGTTCCCACCGGCTTATAGTGTGCCGGGTCACCAATGAAACATCAAGTCCCAGCCGAGTTATATCTCCGTCCGCGTCACACCATGGGGTATATCCCCGACATTAGCCCCCAGTTTAATTTGGATTCATCCATGTTAAGTCGATCCTGTAAAACAAACGGAAGAACAATTTTGACAAATTATGCTCTGGGTTAAGAACTCTTGTAAGCCGACACCTGATCATCCTTAAGTCCTTGTCATTTCCTTCTTGTGGGAAGTATAGGTCAATATACCAGATTCATAATCAATTTGCTGACATTGGTTTCTCATAGAAAAATATTGTGAAGAATATTGGCCTTGAAATACTCATCTGATTTTCAACCGGCTTGAAGATGTAGATCTATATTATATTCATATCACTTGTAGCCTCAAGGGCCTGGTCATTATGCAATAATGAGCAGGGACCTTGTAAATATGATCATGTAGACTTGAGCAGCAACGTGTAGCCCCCAAAGGCCGGCTCAGTAAGATAATATGGAGCTGGGACTTTGTATATAATTCATTGATAATAACATCATATGATGTAATCTCCACCATGGGGCTTGAACCCATGTCCATAAGTTTAAGAGATTTGTACTCTACCAACTGAGTAGTGGATCTTTCAATATAGTGGACCGAGGCTTGTGTACCTTGAATTTGTGATAGGAGCAATTGGTAGCCCCCAAGGGCCGGCTCATTACAATGGGATGAGTCGGGTCTTCAATAAGTTGATCAAAAAATGACTTTACATTAGCCCCCAAGTGCCATGGTGCATGCTGGCAGTGACATGGCACTTGCATATTTGATGTAATCTCAATTTGAATAATGTAGCCCCCAAGTGCCGGGTCGTAAGCCTGCAACGACTCGAGACTATTCCCTCCATTGTAAAAATAAATCATGTCCATTAATAAAATAATAACCATTGTGCTGAAGCGACTTTGAAGACCTCCATCATAATATTGGCTATTAATAACTATAATAAAAATCCAGCCATGTTGTCTATTAAAGATTTGAATATTATAATCCGGTTTGGAAACCCGGTTCCTGTGATATTGAATTGTACTGTCGGTTTAGGATACCTGTGCAGTAAGGGTGATAACCCAATCTTTAGAAGCCAAAAACTTCCAAATGTTCATGATTGTCATATATGGAGACTTATCATCCAAAGTCAAGTCGTGTTAATCGAAACCACATATATGCTTCAGATATGTACAAAAAGGTCTCAAGACAAAACCAAAGATTGTTTTCAAAAAAAAAGCCAAACAAAGAAAAAATGAGGCTTCTAATTCGAATACGGTCCGTAAACTGGACCGAAAGGTTTTAAGCTAGGATTTGAATACGATCATGAAGCCCCCTATTGGTTCTGGCGTTGCGCCGATCAAGAGGGTGCCGATAGCTATGTTCTTTTTGGTTCGAATACAACCTATGTTTGAACAGGAAGCCCCCAAATGACCTTGAGAGTTTTTTAATGACTCTGATTCGAATACGATCAAAGTCGGACCCAAAAGGGGTTAAGCTATGATTCGATTACGATCAAGAAGCCCCCTAGTGGGTTTGGCATTGTGCCGGTCAAGAGGGTACCGGCAGCTATGTTCTCTTTGGTTTGAATACGACCTATGTTTGAACAGGAAGCCCCCAAATGACCTTGAGACTTTTTTAACGACTCTGATTCGAATACGATCAAAGTCGGACCCAAAAGAGGTTAAGCTAGATTCAAATACAATCAGCCCCCAATGGTCTTTTGAAGCAGGGTACCTATGTTTGAGTTGTGCCTTGCAACAAACTCTTTTTGGTCCCTTTAATTTTTCCTGAGAACTTGAGCTTTGTGAGAGATAAATTCTTTTTGAACCGGGCTTTTGAACCGGATATTGAGAGCTTCAAACCTTTGTGGGAGACAGGTTTACCTTGAGCCGGATTTTAAACCGGATATTGAGAGCTTCAATGCTTTGTGGGAGACAGGTTTAACTTGCTGAGTCATATCATTGTAGCCCCCGAGTCTTAAGACGACTCGAGGAGTTGGCTTGAGATTCTCCATATTTGACCGTGATATAACCCGACATATAGTTGAACAGCGGAACACTGGAATATGTTGAATCTCGATGGGTTATCAATGACCCTGTCCATTGATCCGACCGATGTAAGCAAGGGCCATAGCTTGATGGTCACTTTTGTAATGATGAATTCTGCATAAGAATTTGCACAAACAAGAGTAATTGTTCTCGAAGAAAAATAAAAATGTATCGATAGAAACTTGACAGGATAGATTTCACCTGATTCGTCCGGACAACAGATGGTCCGTTCTATGAACAACCCGCCGTATTTGCAATGACGATTCAACCCCTCTCTCTTTCCCTTGCGAAAGGGGATGAACCTCAGCACTGTAGTCATTACGGACAAAATAATTCCTCTCTCAAAAGGCGAGGTTGCAGCCATGGCCCAGGCGTGTCGGTTCTCGGTGACGTAAGGCAGATTAACCGTGAAAGCGACGCGGCGGGTCATAGTGGAGGCGTCCCGCGACCATACAGGAGGCAGGTTGGAGCGGCACGACAGACGACCAGATTTCACTGAGCGGCAGGCCAACTCAAGCATGTCTGATGGAAACCCAAACGAACTTCAATTCGCTGGCATCTGGCGTTTATGATGATAGCAACAAACATAAGCTAAAGCATATGTACTTCTACTCTGATTCAATGGCCCTCTAGTGGGTAACATCAAGTTTTAGATCTGATGTAGGTAGCATCTAGTACTTTGTATCTAGTAGCTGAATAAATCTCCGAAGCTTGTGCACTGGGAGCCTTTTCCTGTGGTATTAGCAAATGTACACTGCTTGCCGCGTAGAAGACATCCATCTTTCTTTTTTCTTATGAACATGGTACGTACTCCCTCCGTAAACTAATATAAGAGTGTATAGATCACTAAAATAATGATCTAAACGCTCTTATATTAGTTTACAGAGGGAGTAGTTGTCTCCTTTGATGTCCGTAGTGTGTCCCTCTGTAGTTAATTCTCCACATACTGTAATATCTCATCGGTCTCACAGCAAAGGCGAAGGCATGACGTGGCATAGCAGTGCAGCCAGCGAGGGCGGCTCACTGCGGAAGCCAGGTTCACCGGCGGCTCGCACTTCGCTCGCAGACGGGCCACGGCTGAGGCGACTAAGGTGATGGTGAGCGATAGGGCGGGCCGCTCGCAGGCCGGAATCAAGGCGAAGGTGCGGCGGCTCATCCTCAATGGATCAAAGCCACGGGGCGAAGTCCGGCTCGGAGTAATGGTTCAGAGACGAGGCCAAATCTGGCTCAACGTGCGACAACGGACACCAGCGAAGCGGAGCTTGCTCTAGCTGCAACGTCCAATGGTGGAGGCCGGCTCTCGGTGGCCGAGGCGGATGAAGCATGGCGGCTCAATCCATGGGGTGACTCGGAAAGAGGTACGACAGCTCGGCATTGACCCGCCTTATGCAAGGTAGGTGAGGCCCAAGGGCAGTTTGACAACAGCGGCTTAGAATAGGTGAACCAGCAAAATCTTGAGGAATTTGAAACACTCACAGACAACATGGCTCCTCCAGCTGCGACTTGTGAGAGAGTTCATGTGGTATTTTTAAGTCGTCATCTGAGGAATCATCTTCTCCCACGAGAGGTATTTTCAATCCATGGCGTATATTATTCTCCATGTTCTCATAAGTAGAGGCGGTTCTGCATACTATTTGAAACTTTGGTTGTGATTTCCTACTGCAGAAATCGGAGAGTATTCATGTGGCATCCTGGACATTGAGAGCTTGGCCTACTTATTGAGCTGCTGCAACAAAAGGAACATTCCACCACTTCCAAGCATAAGGTCACGACATTTGAGATATTTATCAGCATCATCCCTCAGAGCCCAAATAATATGTTCGCAATCATCCTCACTAAAAGCAGGCACAGATGGGATCAGCCCGGGCGGTGAATGGAATCTCGGATACGGACGGCGGCTCGACGGGCGACGAGGGTCGCGAGGCGACTCAATGCAGTAAGGGCGGCTCAACGCGGCCCCGATTTGAAGGCAACCGCGGCAGCTCGCAGGCGGCATCGGCCTTGACGCGCAGTTCCAGAAGTGGGGACGGCTGACTCAGGACAGAGGTGATGTGAGGTCCGTCCAGCGGTTTGGAATCGAGACTGCTCCGGCGAGGGCGAGCCGCAACAGCAGCTGAGGAGATTCTCGGTGAAGAGAGGCGGCGGCTCGGCGAAGGCATTGGCGACTTGAAGCAAGGCAGCACAAGGCTGACACACTAGTGAGGGCGGCTCAAGTCAACGGGGGCGGGTTGCCCATCGGCTCAAGGCGTGGCGGCAGTGGCCGCATGGGCGGCTCAAGGCGAGGCGCTTGGAGACGACGACGGCGACCGTTGGCTCAAGGCGAGGCCGGGGAGCCAGAGGAATTTCGGGCCAGCTAGAGGCGCAGGGCAGCGGTGGCGGCCGAACACGGCGGGGCGACGGGTCAACGTTACTTGTGATTGAGGCACAATAGGGCGGCTTGAAACAGATGCCGACTTGCAGTGGCGGATCACGGTGGAAGCGGTGGCGGCTCATAGGCGTGTCTCTGACAACGAGGACCGGCGGCTCGGCAGGGGCCGCGGCGGCTTGTGGAGGCAGGGCCATAGACCATGGCCAATGTAGCGGTCAGAAACTGTAGTGGCGGCTTGGAGACGCAACAGCGACTTGAAGTGGCCGAAGCGACTCAGAGCAAGGCCGGGGCGACTCAATGACGGCGGCTCAAACCCAAGGTCAGTGGCTCAGCAGGCGCCTCGAAACAAGGCCACGGGTGGTGGAGGAGCCCGGGTCTCTGGCCGTATCTGCTCCGTGTTGTAGTTTCCTTGGCCTCAGTCTATCATTGCATACGTGGCCAGCCGTTGTGTTTAATTTACTGATTTGTGGATTCGGTCTCCACTTGGACTGAACCTCAGGACCTGTCCTAGCAGTTTCCTTGTTTTGATTGGTATTGTAGCGGTGTATGGCGGCTGCTCGAATCAGTGATCCACCATAAAAACTTGTACTTGGCGATATCTGCAATTCGGTAGATCATCCAGCCAGCGTAGGCGGCTCAACAGCAAGTCCAACTCCTTTGATGATGGACCTGCCAATCTCTTTCCAAGGTTGTCCATGCTGAATTATTTTGGGCAACTATTTTATGTTGGCTCTTCTTCCCCTGATCAATCGTGAGCTTCTCGACCCCTGGAAAGATCCCTGCAAGAACTCATCACCACCGTGTGCAAGCCCCACGGTGGGCGCCAACTGTCGTGGAATTTTCACGGCAGATGTCCTAGTGAAAAGGACTTAGTCATGAGCCCAACACATCTGTGTGGTAGATTGAGAGGGGTTGACCGGAATCGAGAAAGGCAACACAATACAAGGGTTTAGATAGCTTCGGGCCCCAGGAAACATCATCCGGTAACAACCCTACATGCTGTTTGTGGCTAGGTCTCATTATGCTCATGATGGAGTCGCCGTAATTCTGGCTCTCCTAGTTGTGTCTAGACTTAACAATTATTCAACATCTCCCTCTTAGGGTGCCCTGCCCCTCCTTATATAAGTTGAAAGGGCGGGTTACATGTAGAGTCAAACTCGGATTAGGACTTAACCTATAATGACGTCTTACCATGGGCTTCTCACCATGGGCTTCTTAACGTCTTGGGCTTCTTAACGTAAGCTGGTTTACAATTAGACTTACAATCTGGCTTAACTGTCTGGCTTAACTGTCTGGCTTAAGTGTCCGGCTTACATGACTGTGTCTGCCGGCTTACAATGCTTGACTGTGTCTGCCGGTTTACATGACTGTGTCTGCCGGCTTAACCTGCTTAATTGTTCCCGCTGGCTTAACCTGCTTAACTGTTCCCGCCGGCTTATAGTCTACTGGGTCACCAATGAAACATCAAGTCCCAGCCGGGTTATATCTCCAACCGGGTCACACCGTGGGGTATATCCCCGACAGATGCTTTTTGAAGGTTGAGGTACATGATTTCCGAAGGTTACTTGGTTATGTGTTGAAGGATGGATACAACTGGATGTAGGGATTGTTAGTTCGGGTGAGATATTATGCTTCCCGTGTATACCCAACACCTGATTGCATAACCAGAAAGTTTCGGGAGTTCATAGGTGGGAATTCAAGTAGCTCTAGTATTTCTTCCCGCAGATATTTGGTTTGTGATTGGGTAATCCTTACCACTTATTTGTTCCAGCCGTACCTTGTTGTTTCATTTATCTACCTTTATCTAAGTGGCTTCTCACCTTGATGGACATGTGATGATTTACTTTGGAATTCATTCATTCATCCTTGTTCGAATGTTTATTGTGAAGATTATATGTTGCAATTTCTATCCGTTAATTCAACTTGTCTATCAAGATTCTAACGGATGTCACCCTCTTCAGGATGGCTCCTCCAACGCGTTTGAATCCGGAACGCAATGATGGGAGTCAGGCGAACCGCCCGCCACCACCTCCACCTCCGGAGGCATGGCGAGCTATCATGGCAGCCACCAACGCCAACACTCAGATGCTTTTGCAACTCTTGCAAGAGCACAACCAAGGTCAAGGCAACCAAGGAAATCATGGCCAAGGGAATTTCAAAAATCAGCCTTAGTTTGCTACCCTCAACCAGTTCCTTGCAAACCAGCCGAAGTCTTTCAGCAACTGTGTCGAGGCCACAGACGCCGATGATTGGCTCATGGACATCTGCAAGCATTTTGAATGTAGCAATGTCAGGCCTGAGGACTTTGTCAAGTTTGCTTCTTTTCAACTCAGGACCAAGCTGCTGATTGGTATCAACAATACAAAGATTCCAGAGGAGGTCGTGTGATTACCTGGGATGATTTCCTCCGAGACTTCAAAGCTCATCATATTCCAAGAAGTGTTGCTGAGAGTAAGCGTGAGGAATACCGCAATCTCAAGCAAGGCAGTATGTCCGTGTACCAATACAATATCAAGTTTCAGAAACTTGCTCGCTTCGCTAAACAAGACGTTCCTGACGAAAAGAGTATGATCTATCAATTCAGAGGTGGCCTCAGAGAAGATCTGCAGTTAGCTCTCGTTCTTCTTGAGCCGACTCAGTTCAATCAATTCTATAACATGGCACTCAAGCAAGAAGCTGCTCAGCTCAAGTGTGAGGCTTCAAAGAAGAGAGTCAGGGATGCAGTTCTATCTTGTTCTTGCTCACATGTGGCAGCTAAGCAACAGATGTTCTGGCTTCCTCCTCCTTCATTTCGCCAGCCCTACCAGCAGAAGAGCAAAGGTGGCCATGGATTTTCCCACCCACCCAACCCAGGCTATTAGAATAAATCTCAGTCTCAAGCTCCAAGGTCAAGTGCTCCTTATCATCGTCCGCTCTCAGTAGTTGACTTGCAACAAGTGTCAGCAGAAAGGCTACTATGCAAACAAGTGCTTCAACCAAAGGCGCCTTCCACCTCCTCCTCCTGTGAGATCTTCTAGCAATGCAGTGGTCAAGCATAATCCCAAGCATGCTAAGGTGAACATGATGAACGCAGCTCAGGCAGAGGATTCTTCAAATGTGATCATGGGTAACCTCTCAGTTAACTCCATTCCTACTAAAGTCTTATTTGATACTGGTTCATCGCATTATTTCATGTCATACCCATTTGCATCGGAGCACAATGTTGACACAGAGATCTTGTCCAAAGTTATGCAAGTTGTTTCTTCGGGAAAGCTTATGACTTCTAGTTTGGTTGCTCCCGATGTCTTTGTCCAGTTGGGCAACTGTAAATTTCTGTCTTCTCCAATTGTTCTTGGTGACTCTGATATTGATCTAATTCTCGGCAGGACCGACTTTCTAAGCACAAGGCTCAACTTGATTGTGCTACCAGGGATGTTCAATTGACACACTCTTCTGATGATGTGATCATCTATGCCGCTCGTGACGAAACCATTCGACTTTTTTCTCTCAATGAGAAGGGAGAGTTGAATGCCATCTCTAAGATTCCAGTCGTTTGTGAATACCAAGACGTCTTTCCAAAAGAGCTTCCGGAAATGCCTCCTCACCGGCCAGTTGAATTTGTTATCGATCTTGAGCCTGGCATGGAACCCATTGGCAAGCATCCTTACAAGCTTGGACCAGAGGAGTTGAAGGAATTGAAGAAACAAGTCGATGAACAAGGGCGTCTGGGCCTGATCAGACCAAGTTCATCTCCATGGGGTTGTGTTGTTCTTTTTGTCGAGAAGAAGGATGGAACAGACCGACTCTGCATCAACTACCGTCCATTGAACAAGAAGACAATTAAGAACAAGTATCCACTTCCCAACATCAATAAGCTATTCGAGCAACTTAAAGGTGCCAAAGTATTCTCCAAGCTTGACCTTCGTATGGGTTATCATCAGATTCGCATTCGTGAACAAGGTATCCCCAAGACAGCATTCAGAACAAGCTATGGTTCTTATGAATATACGGTCATGTCTTTCGTCCTTGTCAATGCTCTTCCAACGTTCTCTCGCATGATGAACTTCATCTTCAACCCTTACACAAATGATTTCGTTCTGGTGTATCTCGGTGATATCTTGGTCTTCTCCAAGAATAAGGAGGATCATGCCAAGCATTTGAGATTGGTGCTCGACAAGCTCTGAGAGCATCAATTCTATGCGAAGTTTTTCAAGTGTGAGTTTTGGCTTGATGAAGTTCTTTACCTTGGTCATATCATCTCCGCCAAGGGCATCACTGTTAATCCCGAGAAGGTTTCTGCAATTGTGAGCTGGGAACCTCCTCAGAATGTCAAGCAGCTTCGCAGTTTTCTTGGGCTTGCAAGCTATTGCCGAAGATTCGTTGAGAATTTCTCAAAGATTGCAAAGCCTCTTTCCAACCTCCTCTAGAAGCATGTCAAGTATGTATGGACACCTGAGTGTGATGTTGCTTTCAACACCCTCAAAGAGAAGCTAGTCTCAGCTCTTGTCTTGACTCCTCCTAATGAATCCAAGCCATTTGAAGTTTTCTGTGATGCCTCTTTGCAAGGTCTAGGCGTTGTGTTAATGCAAGAGAAGAAAGTTGTGGCTTATACCTCTCGTCAGTTGAAGCCCAACGAAAGAAACTACCCCACTCACGATCTTGAGTTGGCGATAGTTGTCCATGCATTAATAACATGGAGACATCTCTTGTTGGGCAGGCAAGTGGGCATTTTCACATATCACAAGTGCCTCAAGTACATATTCACTCAACCCAACCTCAACCTCAGGCAGACTCGTTGGGTCGAAATGATTCAAGAATACAATCCGAGTATTGAATATACTCCATTCAAGGCCAATGTGATTGTAGACGCTTTGAGCAGGAAGGCTTACTGCAATAGCTTAATTCTCAAGCCCTTCCAACCGGATCTTTTTGAAGCTTTCCGCAAACGGAACCTCCAAGTTGTTCCTCAAGGTTTTCTTGCCAACCTTCAAGTCACTCCTACTTTGGAAGACCAAATTCATGAGGCACAACTCCTTGATACCATGGTGAAGAAGGTGAAACATGGTATTGACAAGGGCCTATCCAAATACAAGTGCTATCGCATTGATGACAAAGACACTTTATTTTTCAAGGACCGGATTGTGGTTCCTAAAGGTGATCTAAGGAAGGTCATAGTGAACGGTGCGCATAATTCTCTTCTATCCATTCATCCTAGAAGTACGAAGATGTACCATGACCTCAAGCAGACGTATTGGTGGACTCGAATGAAGCGAGAGATTGCTTAATTCGTGAATGAATGTGATGTCTGCCGAAGGGTGAAAGTAGAACACCAACGACCAGCGGGTCTCCTCCAACCTCTTGCTATTCCAGAATGGAAGTTTCCATATCGAAATGGACTTCGTTACTGGATTTCCTAAGTCCAAGCGTGGGAATGATGTTATTTTCATTGTCATTGACAAGCTTACAAAAGTGGCTCATTTCCTTCCAATCAAAGAATCTATCACAGCAGCTCAGCTGGCAGATGTAGCGACCCGACCCGAATGGATCAAGTCTCTGTGCTTCGGTGTCATCCTTGGATCGGTATGCTGACACACACAGTACTCGAGGATTTACAACAGAGGTAAATCACATGTATAAAGTAACATAAATACTATTACCTCAATCCATATAGCGGAAGTAACAACAAGGTTGTGGATTCCCATCAACACCAACGATAAAGTTGACTGTAGAAATCATAACCCTAACATATCACTTACTCATCGTAAGATTCCTGCAACATGAGATGTTGCAGCCATGTAGGTCAGTACATTGAATGTACTGGCAAATTCACACCATGGGATAATAATGAATAATAGCTATCACTACATGCATATTTGGCTGGTGGAGGCTCTATGATCATAATGTTTTTGCGAAAAGCCAATTTTTTCCTACAACAAAGGAATATATTGTTGTTTAACTATCATGGTAGTTGATAAACATTGAGAAGGTTCCTCCAACTCAATCCCAAATTAATAATCATCAACCCAACAAATTAATTTTAAGTAACATGATGAGATCAAATCAATAATTCAAGTACCAGATACTCAAGATGTCCATAACCGGGGACATGGCTAACCATGATTATTTGTACACTCTGTAGAGGTTTGCGCACTTTTCCCCACTAGACTTGATCTCCTCCGTTGGCTTTCTCGCACTACATGGTGTTTGAGAAACGGATGACCAAGACACAGTCTTTCAGAAGCATTAACTCGTTACTCTGGATAGACAGCTACACCTACTTTCCCCTACATCTGCTAGCCTACCACTGAAAGAGGTCAGACAACATACTCAACTATGCCAGAGCCCATAATGACTTGTGGCTGCACACGGAAGTTTCTAGCATGAATAATCTTATGATCCATTTGACCCTGGGTAGAGAACCATAGGATGATCACACGGGTACTCCGGGATATCCTAGGACAACACTGGATTCCCCAGGCGCCCGCAACCAATCCACCCAGATGTGTATTTAAGTAGCCACCTTAAGTTAACCGTTAATTAACAATTCTCACATCTGTCTTGGATACACTCAACCAATCCACGTCTACGAGCACAACATTGCAGTATAAGCATAACGTATAAACCCAAGGTTGAATGATGGGCAATAGGTTCCTACCTCATCAACTCCTTCCCAATGCCCACATGTTAATCAAATCCTAACCATGCAATGTTTGAGGGTTGAAACTAATGCATACAAACTAGGTATGAAAAGTATGATCGAAGTGTGAACTTGCCTTGTACTGTTGATGAAGATGATTCGCACTCATAACTCCTGATAGTTCTACTCGTCACACTCCAATCGATCTATCATGAGCAGGCAATTGCATACATAAGCACTCATGCAAAAGATTTGAAGAAAAGATCTCGGAAAACTTTGAAAACAGGCAAATAACTCTTGCAACAGAAAATAATTTCTAACAAGAGCTTCGTTTTGCAAAAAGACTCAATTAAATCGGAGTTATAAGACACAAGTTATGAACAAAAGAAGTTTGAATATGAATCTGAAAAAAATTTGAAATTTGAAAATTTCAAAAAGTTGATGTGAAAGGTTCACTTGATAGATGAAAACAAGACAAAACTATATGTGCTGGTTTCATCTAATTTGGATAAACGAGTAAAAAGTTATGGCTATTTGAAAAATCAGTGCCAAGCTGTTTTACGGAAGAAAAATAGCTATGGCTAAAAGAATTCTAGGTCTAATGTATAAATACATAGACTAATTAATAATCTAATTATTCTACCGTACTAGTCTAGAAATAATAAATTACGAAAGTATAAAAAGAAAAAATGAAGAAAGATACCTTTATAAGGTAGAGAAAAGATGACTTCGGAGAGAGGAGACAAGTTCCAGAAGTCCCGCCGGAGAGTAGAAATATATTTTTCTTTAGTGAATCTAGTCAAACCAAAATATTGATTTAACCCGAATCAGATGATTTTTGGAGGCTCTACCGGTCTATATTTATAGGTGGAAAAAAGGTTTAGGGGTCAAAGGCTAGTCAATATGGGACTAAATGTAGACGAAAAGAAAAGAAAAGGGGAGGCGCCTTGCATAGGCCTAAAGGCCTTAGGCGGTTCGGCCGGCCGCACGCACTGCAGTTTTTTTAGCAATTGAAAAGAAAGAAAAGAAGAAAAAACTATGAAAAAAATATGGAGAGGAATATGGCCGGCTGGGCCTGGCCCATATAGGAATAAAAATGGGGCACCCGCTGGTACTATGATGCACATGTGCGCAACAATTAGGGATGGGCCGCAAGTGCAACTCTTTTTTTAAATAGACACAAAAGGTAAACTTAATAACGAAACTAAAAGAAATTTACATAGGCATATTATATATCAAAATTTTCAGAAAAAGATTTTCTACGACATGAACATATTTTTAGCGTCAAATAAGTTCCACAAAATTTTAAATAAAGGAAAGAGTGCTACTGTTGCAATAAAAGCTCACAAAAATCATTTTAGAAATGCCAAAATGATTTCAAATTTATTTCTCTCCAATTTTCTAATGTAGGGAATCATTTTACCCTATTTTCCATATATTTTATTTTTTGAGAAAAATAATTTGAATAAAAGCCAAATAACTCCAAATTGGAAATAATTTCAAAAGGGATTTTCAATCTGATTCTCCGAAACTCCCAACTAATATTTCATATGTTTTGAAGAAGTCATTTTATCTTCTCATATGAAAATCATTGAGTTGCATAAAGTTTTTGAATTTGAAATATTTCTAAATGAAATTCAAATATTTTTCAAAAACCCTTTTCATTTATTTAAAGGGAAGAGGTCATATTATCTTCACTCTAGGGTTTTGTATTTGAAAAGAATTTGAATTCAAGGAGATCTTAAATGCAAGATGAAATTTTGGGAAGTCCTTTTATTCCCTCTCATTTAACCTTCAAAAAGTTTCAAATTCCACTCAAATACACACAAGCAACCACACCATAATCAAACAAACAATCAAAACTAGCTATTTAAATAACATTCGAAAATTTAAAATTTTGGGATGTTACAGTAGAGCTATTCACCTCCAGGATTGTCTCCTTACACGGTATTCCGCAATTGATCTCTTCATACCGCGGAAGCATTTTCACTTCTAAGTTGTGGGACTCTTTCCAGAAGGCCATGGGCACCAACATTCGCTTCAGCATAGCTTTTCATCCTCAAACAAGTGGCCAAGTTGAGCGAGTAAATCAAATCCTCGAGGATATGCTCAGGGCTTGTGTCATTTCCTTCGGTATGAAGTGGGAAGATTGTCTTCCATATGCCGAGTTCTCCAACAACAACAGCTTCCAAGCAAGTATGGGCAAGGCCCCATTCCAAATTCTTTATGGCAGAAAGTGTCGTACTCCCCTCAATTGGTCAGAGACTCATGAACGCCAACTTCTTGGCAACGGCTTGATCACAGAAGCTAAGGAAATGTGTAAAGTCATCCGTGAAAATCTCAAAGCCGCGCAATCACGCCAGAAGAGTTACTATGATAGCAAGCACCGTGACTTGGCTTTTGAGATCGGAGACCATGTCTACCTTTGCCTCTCGCCAATGAAAGGCACTCGCCGCTTTGGTATCAAAGGGAAGCTTGGCCCTAGATACGTGGGTCCTTTCAAGATCATTGGCAAAAGAGGTGACCTCGCCTATCAACTTGAGCTTCTGTCCAACTTCGTAAATGCGCACGATGTGTTTCACGTGTCACAGCTTTGCAAGTGCTTCAAGACCCCCGAGCGCACTATCAACTTAGAAGAGATTGATCTCCAAGAAGATCTGTCTTATCATGAGCATCCCGTTGCTATCCTTGAAGAAACCGAGTGCAAGACTCGTAACAAGTCAATAAAATTCCTAAAAGTGAAGTGGTCACATCATTCCGACCGAGAAGCCACCTGGGAACACGATGATCACCTCCATTCCAAATATCCGGAGTTCTTTCAGTCCTAGATCTCAGGACAAGATCCTCGAGTGTTGTAACACCCCGGATGTAACTCTCCATATTTGTAACTCCGACTCTTGCCATTTTCGGCTATGTGATATGATATTCCCTTCGTGGTTGGGTTTTATCTTCCGTTTTGTATTTTTTCATGTCATGCATTTCATATCATGTGCATCGCATTTCCATTCGTGTTCGTCTCATGCATCCGATCATTTTCCCCGTTGTCCGTTTCGCAATCCGACACTCCCACATGCACCCGATGCACTCCTCTTGTCTCTTTTCGTGAGCGGGAGAAAAACGTTCTCGGAATGGGTCGAGATTTGTCAAGTGGTCTTGGTACACCATCGTAGACCGCCTGTCAAATTCCGTTCCATTTGGAGGTCATTTGATGCCCCAACAGTTAACCGGGTAACCACAAAAGCATCTTTTGTGTTGCAGCCCAACACCCCTCCAAAACAACCCAATAACCCATCTAAACCACCTCCATGTTCTCCGTCATTGGATCACGATTGTGTGGGCGAAAACCGCACCTCATTTGGACTCTCCTAGCTCCCTCTACCTATATATTTGCACCTCCCCAGAAATTTCGCACTTGAAACCCTAGTTTTACCCTCTCCGCCGCCGGACACGTCTGGATCTCGCCGGACAAGTCGCCACCGTCGCCCGTGCCAATACCTGGGCACCATGTGTCCGCCACTGCCGTGGCCTGAAGAGCCCGAGGCGGGCCCGCCCGGCCCATCCACCGGTCGCCGCCGCCTCGCGCAAACCCTAGCGTGCCCGCACGCCCGACCCCGCCGCCGTGCCGCCGCGCTCCTTCACCGGCACCGCCACCTACCGCATGTCGCCACCGCCGCTGACTCACCCCGCGCCGGCC
>NC_041384.1:431976581-432036183 GCF_002162155.2 Triticum dicoccoides | reverse complement strand
CGTCCTGCCGCCGTCCACCGCCCGCGGGATCGGGCCGCCCGCCGCCGCCTCGTCACCGGCTCCGTCCTCCGGCAAGGCTCTGACCACCTCCTCTCCATTGCCGGCCGCCGTCCTCTTTGTCCTCGTCAACTCCGGTGACCACTCCTGATTAACCTCGGTTCGTGTGCCCGACGAGGAACCCTAGATCTCGGAGGTGATATATTCTTCTAAGTCCTTGAAACCCTAACATTTTCATGCCATCTTCATCATGGCGTATCTCGATGACCGTGGCTCCGAATCATGCATATGATATGTCGAAATGTTCGTTTCGTTAAGCTCTTTGTGTTAGTGTAATTTTCATGCATGTTAATGTCCATATTGATGCCATTATCCTCATTGCAAGAGTGCTATAAAATGTTAACTGCTGGTACTTAGCAGAACTTGATGATTTGTCATTTTTGTTGCATTTTGTGTGTGCATCCTATGAGCATGATGTCTACATGTGTTTGAACTACATCATGCCATGTTTACAGGGGTGCAAGTATTGTATTTTTTGATCTATGTGGCGACTAGCACAAGCATGCAAAATAGGCTCCGTGATGTTGCTGTTTTCAGACACTTAGGATTTTGCTGTCCTTTTCCTACTGTTATTTTGATGCCATGTAAACTTGTTGCTACCATGAAATCCATGCTTATTTTGAGATACTTTAGTAAGGATGTTTTGAACATATGTTCATGCTCTATCCATTCATGCCTCTTGTTGAAATAATGGACCGCTCTAGCATGTTATTTTCTTGCTCTACCTTTGCTAAATAATGTTCCTGGCAGATTGTTAACATGTTAATCAATATTGCCACGTGGTTTTCTAGTGAGCCATGCATCCTATGAACTTGCTCTTGCCATGTTTAGCTTCATGAAAATGTTTTCTTACTTTTGGTATGCTTGCTTTGTCATTTAATGCTTTGTGGTCAGTGGCATGAGCCTGCAAAGTTGCTATCATGAATCTGTTAATAAAACTTGCTATGTTTGCATGGGTGCCATCATATTTTCTGTGCCTTTTTCGCTCATGATCAGTAAGGGAGTTTTGTTCTATGCATTTAGTAGAAGCATTCCATGCCTTTGTTTGCTATGATATGTTCCTATAGCATGTTGTTTTCTTGCTCTAAACATTGCTTCCTGATGCTGTTTATGCCATGTTTGTATTTTCACCAAGTCTGTGAAGCTGATATCTTTTGCACTTTTGCCATGCTTGTTTGAACCTGTTCTAGTGTGATTTAGCCGTAGCTCAGTGTTCTTATTTTGTCAAGTATCTCTTGTACCTCACTGCCATATGCTTTGTTGCTATGTTGGAGTGCAGTAGCTCAGTTTCTTGTTGCATTCTAAGTGCTATCATGCTGTTAATCGCAGATTTGCGCCATCCTTGTTTTGCTTGTCATTTGCAAACCGTGGATCCGTTCCCGGTAATCCTTATATCAATTTCGACCAAAATCACCTCATCTTTCTAGAGGCATACTTGGTTTTCCAAGTTGATTCCTTGATCATTCTTTCCCTTCCGGAGCACGCATATGCATTGCATATCATGCCATGTATTGCATCATGTTGCTTGTACATTGCTCCGGGATTGATTGTTGTTCCATTGCTTGTGTTCTTGATTTGGACGAGTATGTGAACAAGGAACCTGTTGAGTATGCTAACGAGGATCAAGCTTTCGACAACTCTGAGAACATTGCAGGCAAGATGACCATACCCTCAATATCACTTCTATCTTTGCTTGCTAGTTGTTCGTTCTATCACTATGTCGCGCTACCTACCACTTGTTATATCATGCCTCCAATATTGCCATGTCAAGCCTCTAACCCACCTTCCTAGGAAACCATTGTTTGGCTATGTTACCTCTTTTGCTCAGCGCCTCTTATAGCGTTGCTAATTGCAGGTGAAGTTGAAGTTTGTTCCATGTTGGAACATGGATATGTTGGGATATCACATTATCTCTTATTTAATTTAATGCATCTATATACTTGGTAAAGGGTGGAAGGCTCGGCCTTATGCCGGGTGTTTTGTTCCACTCTTGCCGTCGTAGTTTCCGTCATACCGGTGTTATGTTCCTTGATTTTGTGTTCCTTACGCAGTTGGGGTTATGGGAGCCCCTTGACAGTTCGCCTTGAATAAAACTCCTCCAGTAAGGCCCATCCTTGGTTTTACATTTGCCTACCTAAGACTTTTCCCTTGGGTTTTGTAGACCCGAGGGTCATCTTTATTTTAACCCCCCCGGGCTAGTGCTCCCTTCAGTGTTGGTCCGAACCGAGTAGACTGCGGGGCCACCTCGGGGAAACTTGAGGGTTGGTTTTACTCGTAGGATGTCTCATCTGGTGTGCCCTGAGAACGAGATATGTGCAGCTCCTATCGAGATTTGTTGGCACATTCGGGCGGCTTTTCTGGTCTTGTTTTACCATTGTTGAAATGTCTTGTAACCGGGATTCCGAGACTGATCGGGTATTTTCGGGAGAAGGAATATCCTTCATTGACCGTGAGAGCTTGTGATGGGCTAAGTTGGGACACCCCTGCAGGGTATAAACTTTCGAGAGTCGTGCCCACGGTTATGTGGAAGATGGGAATTTGTTAACATCCGGCTGTAGAGAACTTGACACTTGACTTAATTAAAATGAATCAACCGCGTGTGTAGCCGTGATGGTCTCTTTTCGGCGGAGTCCGGGAAGTGAACACAATCTTGTGTTATGCTTGAACGTAAGTAGTTTCAGGATCACTTCTTCATCTCTTCTAGCTTCACGACCCTTGCGTAGCTTCTCATCTTACTCTTATTTGCGTATGTTAGCCACCATATGTGCTTAGTGATTGCTGCAGCTCCACCTCATTACCTTAACCTACCCTTAAGCTTAAATAGTCTTGATCTCGCGGGTGTGAGATTGCTGAGTCCTCGTGACTCACGGATACTTCCAAACAGTTGTAGGTGCCGATGATACCAGTGTAGGTGATGCTACCAAACTCAACTGGGAGTTCGACGAGGACCTGGGTTGTTATTATGTTTCGTTTCCTGATGATCAGTAGTGGAGCCCAGTTGGGACGATCGGGGATCTAGCATTTGGGGTTGTCTTTCTTTATTTTGGTTCCGTAGTCAGACCTTCGATTGTACTCTGGATGATGTATGTTTAACTTGTTATTTGTGTGAAGTGGCGATTGTAAGCCAACTCTTTATCCCATTCTTATTCCGTACATGGGATTGTGTGAAGATTACCCCTCTTGCGACTAAACCACCATGCGGTTATGCCTCTAAGTCGTGCCTCGACACGTGGGAGATATAGCCGCATCATGGGTGTTACACAGCATCATCACTGATAATGGCACTAATTTATCTAAAGGTGCTATGAAAGAATTTTGTCAACGTGGACATATTCGTCTTGATGTGTCATCCGTGGCTCACCCTCAGTCCAATGGTCAAGCTGAAAGAGCCAATCAAGAAATCTTGAGAGGCATCAAACCCCGGCTTGTAGTCCCTTTGTAGAAGACGCTGGGTTGTTGGGTGGAGGAGTTGCCCTCAGTGCTATGGAGTATCAGTACTACCCCCAATAGATCTATGGGTTACACGCCTTTCTTCATGGTTTACGGAGCAGGGGCGGTTCTCCCTAGTGATATCTATCACGACTCGCCCCGTGTGGTGGCTTATGTGGAAGCTGATAACAAACAAGAACGTCAGGATGCTCTTGACCTGTTAGATGAGGAGCGTGACCTTGTGGCGGCTCGTTTGGCGATTTACCAGCAAGATCTACGTTGTTATCATAGCCACTGAGTTAAAACCAGGACCTTTCAAGAAGGAGATTTGGTGCTCCAGCTCATCCAGGATCAAGCTGACATGCACAAGTTGTCCCCACCTTGGGAAGGGACTTTTGTGGTCAGTCAAAAACTGAAAATGGGTCATATGACCTCATTGATGTTCGAGAGCACAAGGACTCACGCAAGTCCGACGAGGAGACCCGCCGGTCGTGGAACATTTCTCATCTTCGGCCTTATTACACCTGACCCACCGGCTCTTGTGATGTACATACTTCTACCAATGTATATATTATGATTAGTATAATAAAGTCGGCATCCCTGAGAATTCAGGGTCTTTGTCGTTTCATTTCTGAGAATCTGAGTCTTTATTGTCACTTCATAAGGTCACTTGGGGGCTTCCTGCTTATTGAGCATACCTATGACTACCCTCTTGATCCGGCTTGTACGCCTTATTTGCACATTACTAGGGGGCTTCCTGCTCATTGAGCATAGCCATGACTACCCTATGGATCTGGCTTGTACGTCTGGATTGAATTATTATTTGGGGGCTTCCCGTGTAATGAACAGAAGCTTTGTTTACCCTTATAATTGGCTTGGATGCCAGGTGTATTCACCAAAAATATGGGTTATCCCGCCTTTATAAGTCTGCCACTCCGACCAGGTAATCCTGGAATGACTCACCGTACTCTTGATAGTCAATCTTACAAAGACTCTGAACTTGTCAAAGTTAAAACGGTGATTGGTCATGTGAGGCATGGCTTACAGGTTTGAATTAAGGATTAACTCAGTGGTTGTGCAGCCCTTGAATAGCACTTGATTTAAGGTTTGGCAGCCTATGAAAGCCTTGTTTTTTCCGATTTCTATTTACTTTGAACATTTTTTGAGGTTCATCATTTGTGCCATATTGATATATGGTTGAAAATTGATTAGGGCCATGTCGCCTTGATCCTTATGATTCATATTTGAATCTATCCGGAGTTTTGATAACCTGGCTTGGCTTTGGACGTTAAGTCGCCATTGTGTGTTGATTATGCCATTGGAGTTTTGCACTCTAAGTTTTGGGATATTACCCTTTGCTGCGTACGGCATTGTAAGCCGAAAGTATGAATACGGGGCGCTACGTTCTAAGTCTTTGGGTTGTTACCCTTACTGCATATGGTGTGATAAGCCTGGAGTGTGAACAAATATCACAGGTATGTTGTTTACTTGTTATGAATAAACAAGGTTTTGATAAACCCGCCCTGATTATGGACAATACAGTCACCAGTGGATTTTATATGGGGCATTATGACCCGCCCTGGGGTAAACCGCCAGGTCACATGTTGTTTACTTGTGTATAGGGCTTATGATAGCATGGTCGGCAAGATTGACAATAATTATGAGCATAAACAGCGGATCTTCAAAGACAGATTAGGTGGCTCAAAATGTTATGCAAATAAACATGCATGATGGTGTGGCAGATCATGGTTTTTCATCTAGCCTATTACATGGCTCCCCGAGCCCAAACAAATAAGGATTTTTTATATACACGGTGTTCAATGCTCTGGCTGGTAAACCGGCTCATGGATCAAGACTCCTGGTCTTGGTGGGTTGAGGATTCCGGATCATCCTGCGCTGGCTCTTCTTCCTCTGTTGTCTGGAAGTTAGGCGACGACCAATTGATCCCAGTCAAAGCTTTGAAAACATCTTCATCGTATATAAGGGTTGACGGGTCAATTTCAGGAGCAAAGGTGTGCTTATGTGTTGGCAGGATAAGGTCCATGGCCTCATGAACCGGCACCTTCACTTTGGAATTTGGAGCATCACAAACCGGATGGTATTTGGAAAGATCAGTTTCCTCAGCCAACTTGCTTGCCCAAGGACGCATCTCTCTTGCAATTTTGGCAAAGTCCTCAGCACTAAAGGGTGACCCATCCTCTTTTAAACTAGGGCAGCCAATTGATATTTCTTCTGGGTCAAGTTCAGCTTGCCACCCTTTTGCCCGGCTCAAAGCAGTGACGGCACCGGCTCTCGTGGCTGGTCGTTTCAGTTCTTCCACCCTTTGTGGCAGCACAGACAGCCTCTCCAATACTTCCTTGATGAGGGAAGGTGCTTGCTTCTTATATAAAGCTAAAGTAATAGCCCGTTGAGCACCAGTGTACATCTGCTCCACCAGGGTATATACCACTTTCAGCTTTATGCGCATACCATCACCAAGCTTGGAGCTTCTGGAACCTGTATTAGCATGTATGATTATAAATCGGCTCAACGGTTGTTCCAAATTGATGAAGAAATAATGAAGTATATTACTTACCAAAGATGGTTGTTGTCATACTATTGATTTTCTACTTTAAACTGGACAACTCATCAGTCAACGGTTTAAGGGTTGCTTCGGCATCTTCTGCTCTTTTCAATAGAGCTGCCCTCTCGGTCTCCCAGCCGGTTTTATCAGCACTTAAGTCTTGTTTCAGCTTTTCAATGTTTTCCAATCATTGTTGAGGAAATCGTTAACTGGTAGCTGCTCGGTTGGCTAGCGAGTAGGGGATTAATCGGCTAATCAGCAAGTTAATCGGCCATTTAATTAATTAATCGGACGATTTTTTGGTTTATCGGCTACTCGGTGACCCTATCAGTAGGGATTAATCGACAAGTTAACTGGTTAATCGGATGAATTCTTGAACAGGGTTTCCAATGCAGTCTTGAGCTTTGATTTGGCTTTTGCAGTCTCAGATTGTTGGGTTTGAGTGTTGGCCCTCAGATCTTTGACTTGGGATTCCTTCATATTTAATTCAGCCTGCAACATCAACAAGATAGAAGGCTTTATGATCATCTCATTTTGAAGTCCCAAGCACAATACAAGTATTGTACTTGACACTTGGGGGCTAATGCCTATTGCTCTTTTTAAAGACAATTTCTATGACGACCCGGACAAAATGGTATGATTTAAACCGGATCATGGGGGCTATACATATTTGGATTTTCTTCATGATTATGGTGAGAAGTCCCGGTTTAGCATGTCAGCTTAAGCCAGCCCTTGGGGGCTACAGGTGCAAAGTTGATCGCCACTATTTGAAGGCCCGTCTTACCTTATCAGTTTAAGACGACCCTTGGGGGCTACAGGTGCAAAGTTGATTAGCACTATTTGAAGGCCCGGCTTAACTTATCAGTTTAAGCCGACCCTTGGGGGCTACTTGTTTGATTCAACAATTACTGTGCCATGACATGAATGAAAGACTCTAAAGATTGCAGTCCTTACCTCAAAACGCACCTTCCTGAGGTTGACCAAGTCGGCTTCAAAGTCACGGCTGGTATGAAGGCGGTTTAGATAGCCAGAATGAATTTCTTGAGCATTGAAATGAGCATAGCTCTCCAAGTCTAATTTCCACTTGCCCTTATCAGTAGCAGAGAATTCTTCTTTTGCACTGTGCTTGGATAGGGCGGTAGGGTTTCCTGGAGTTCTATAAGCCGTCCCAGTTATTGTTATATCTTTAGTTTCTTGAACCAGGTAAGTGGGGTTGGGCGGATTAGTATTCTCCGGATCAACGTCCATGGAATCTATATGAGCATGGTGTTCCCCTAGTGGCGGCTCATCGACTGAGGCTTCAACAGTTTGGTGAGAAATTTCTGTTGTTTTCTTCTCCGGCTTAGAAGGATTTGAATCCTTAGCCAGCTTGTTCACCTTCAGCTTCTTGCTAGGCTTGGCCATGGCATTGAAAACAAAGTACATGACAGGGTGAATATGACAGTTGAATACATGGTTGAAAATAAATAGGCTTAAGTATCCTTACCCGGGCACAGTCTTGAAAAGAGGAACTTGGGTCCCAATGGAATCGCCTGAAGAAGAATGCGAGGTTCCATGATAGTTTGTGTCAGATAAGTCAAGAGGTTGTCGAAAAAGGCCTGCCTTGGGACAAGTTAAGTCGAAGTTCCGTGAAACCTCGGCACATCGCTTGCGTGGACCCGGCGTGTTGGGTAAGCTGGAAGAAAGAACCCATCCGCCGTTGTTCCGGGTTGTGTGACGAGCTTCATGTTGCTATTTATTCAAAAGAAAGTTGGGATCCAAATAAGGTAAAGGGTGAGAAAACCTTACTTTTCGGCTCGCTTGTCGAGTTCTCTGTCTTGACAAATGTTATGAGCCGGTGGAGAGAATAATTACCTCCTCACCATCTGTGTGGCTGCCTTCCGCGTCATCCTGATAGTGAACATTGTCCATAAGATGTACAAAAAATGAGCCAAGGGAGTCAAGTTCTACCTCCGACTCATCATCGTCCAAGTTAAACAACTCGGAAGGATTGGTCTTCTTCTTGGCAGGCTTCTTTGGAGCCTTGTTCTTTGTCCGGACCTTCTTAGCCGGCTTCTCTTGAAGTTTCCTGCTCCGGAAGGGTGAATCGGCCTAGAAAAGTCAAATGGGTATAAGAGGGCAATATACGTGAAGATATGATTAAACTAGAAATTGTTTTAAAGCTTATAGCTGGTAGCTTGTTGAGGGCACAAAAGGGGTTCAGCCCCATCTTGCTGCAAGAGGCCAAGCTTTCATTCAGTAATGTTTTGACCATCTTGTTAAGGCTCTCCTCGTCTAGTCGCACTTGGCTGTAGCGTTGTGGATCTTTGATGTCACGGGTATACTCACACATCAAGCCGGGTGTCGGGGGGTGCTGATCCACCAACACCTATGGGGACAGGGCCCCTTTCGGTTCGGTGGGAGGCGGAGAGCGCACAAAGAGCGGATCGAGGCAGTACACGCGGGCGGTTTTACCCAGCTTCGGGCCGCACGGATGCGTAAAACCCTACTGCTGCTTGTTTGTGTGTATTGAATCTTTGCTCAGGAGCGATCGACGCTACCAGACTGAGCGTGGGAGTGTTTCTGGTGTCTCGAATGAGCCGAACCGGCCGAACCCTCTCTACGTTGCGCTTGGGCCTCCTTTTATACTCTCAAGGGGTCACCCACAGGTGGCAACGTAGACTAGGAGGGTAAAAATGGAAAAGGATGCGGTAGGTGGAGCTACCGCTACTGTGGATACAGTGCACCCTACCTAACTCTGACGGTAGGGGACAAGGGCATTAAATGCCTGTCTGAGTCTCCTAAACAGTGCAAAAGGTGACCGTTAGGAGCGCCACCGTTTGCCACGATGGGCTTCTCTTCATCTCCGCTTGCCACCACGTACCCCTAGCTGCACGGCCTCCTGCCACGTGTGCTTGGGAGAGTCCTAGAGCGACACGTTAGCAGGTGTGCTGGAGCGCGGGCACGAAGTGGTGGTTTCCCGCGGCAAGCTCCTTGCCGCGGCCGTCGTCTTGTCGCGTACGGAAGCTTGTCGCTCGCCGGATCTTGCCGGGACACAGGGCGCGTCGCGGCAAGCTTTCTTGGTATGCCTTGAGTGGCCTTCCCGGCAAGCTCCTCTTGCCGGGGTCTTGTCTCTTCCCGGCAAGATCGTCTTGCCGGGGCCTTGGTTGGCCCTCCCGGCAAGCTCCTCTTGCCGGGGCCTTGGTTTGTGTACTTTGTTCTTGAATGGTCTTCAAGGGAACCACGGAGGGTCTTGGCGGTCACCCGGCAAGCCTTGCCGCGGGGTGCTGCAACTGCCCGTGCACGAGTTCGGGATACTAGGGTACCCCTACTCTAGTACACCGACAGGAGCCCCCGGGCCTGGGCCATACACGGTGTCGAGCGCTGTTGGGCCAGGCCCAAAACAGTGCACGGGCACGCGAGGCCTAGGTCACGCCGCATATCTCTCTGCTCCCACTGCGCACGCCCAGAACGGCACGGGTCAAACGCGACGTCGTGGGTGACGCGGGCGGCGTGCGCGGGGCTAAGCCCTTCGAGCATGCGTCAGGCCACGATGATGAGGGATAAAAAGACTTATCTGATATTGCAGCCCCCGGCAACTCTGGTTTGCCGTGGACGATTCTTGGCACTCGCAGCCCCCAGCGATACTGGCTTGCCGAGAAGGCTTTTATCTTCCAGCAGAGAACTTTGATGTTCTCGATGCCGTCTTCCGGCAAGCTTGTTGCCAGGAAGGCTTTTATCTTTGGCAGAGAACTTTGACGTTCTCGATGCCTGCTTCCGGCAAGCTTGTTGCCAGGAAGGCTTTTATCTTTGGCAGAGAACTTTGACGTTCTCGATGCCGGCTTCTGGCAAGCTTGTTGCCAGGAAGGCTTTTATCTTTGGCAGAGAACTTTGACATTCTCGATGCCGGCTTCCGGCAAGCTTGTTGCCAGGAAGGCTTTTATCTTTGGCAGAGAACTTTGACGTTCTCGATGCCGGCTTCCGGCAAGCTTGTTGCCAGGAAGGCTTATGGCGAAGAACGTCGTCGCTCTTGACACCGGCTCCCGGCAAGATCGTTGCCGGAAAGGCTTACGGCGAAGAACTTCGTCGTTCTTGACACCGGCTCCCGGCAAGATCGTTGCCGGAAAGGCTTATGGCAAAGAACTTCGTCGTTCTTGACACCGGCTCCCGGCAAGATCGTTGCCGGAAAGGCTTATGGCGAAGAACTTCGTCATTCTTGACACCGGCTCCCGGCAAGATCGTTGCCGGAAAGGCTTATGGCGAAGAACTTCGTCGTTCTTGACACCAAAAAGATTGGTCCTAAGGGCGTTGCCAGCCCCCGGGCCATAACTGCGTTCAAACATGACAAGTGATTAGCATCCGAAGTGCACTTAGCTCGCTTGCAAATTTTGACTTCTGCTACATATTCCCTATGCCTGCCGGAATGCTTTCCGGTGCATATGATCCAGCCAGCAGCGCTTGAGGGAACGGGCCCTTAGCGGCTATTCGGGAACATCGCCTCCCGGAAAGGTTTACCTTCTTGGTTCTAGCACAACTGCACAAGTTGCCGAGCGGACTCGAGGCAACATGGAGCGCAACTAGCCCCGGGAAGGCTCCTTGGCATACAGGTCTATGCAGAAATCTCAAATAAATAGTGCATGCTATCTTCCTGTTCAACCTCTCTTTGTACGTCCACCCTACGCTTTCTAGGGAAACTTGCCGGTGCAGGCACCCTTGCCGCGGGCACCGAGTGCGGAACTTCAGCAGCCTGCTGGCGGGGTCACTACCGACAAGCAATCTTGTCGCAACTAGTTGCAGCTCACTTAAGTTGTTGAGCGGGCTCGAAACAAAGTAAGGGCGCTAGCGGCTCACTTAAGTTGCTGAGCGGACTCGAAGCAAAGTAAGGGCGCTAGCAGCTCACTTAAGTTGTTGAGCGGACTCGAAACAAAGTAAGGGCGCAACTAGCTACGAGTTGATTCCTCCGCGCACAGGTTTTCCGTACAAAGAACAAGATCTCCGAGGCGGATAACTTTATATAGAAAGGAAATATCTAAAGTTTCGCACGACTTAGCTTTTCTGTTGCCGCACTGGCGCCGTTCTTTTGCTCGCCCGCTTCTTAGGAGCCATGACAATGAAGAACAGCTGAGCCTTGACGTGGACGGAATAGCTGCCTCCGAATCCTTCTTCTTCGGTGGCATGTCAATGAAGACGATGAAGATTTAGCTTGCGTGCACGCCGGATCGAGTTCACACAATCTCGACGCCCCCTACCTGGCGCGCCAAAGATGTCGGGGGGTGCTGATGCACCAACACCTATGGGGACAGGGCCCCTTTCGGTTCGGTGGGAGGCGGAGAGCGCACAAAGAGCGGATCGAGGCAGTACACGCGGGCGGTTTTACCCAGCTTCGGGCCGCACGGATGCGTAAAACCCTACTGCTGCTTGTTTATGTGTATTGAATCTTTACTCAGGAGCGATCGACGCTACCAGACTGAGCGTGGGAGTGTTTCTGGTGTCTTGAATGAGCCGAACCGGCTGAACCCTCTCTACGTTGCGCTTGGGCCTCCTTTTATACTCTCAAGGGGTCACCCACAGGTGGCAACATAGACTAGGAGGGTAAAAATGGAAAAGGATGCGGTAGGTGCAGCTACCGCTACTGTGGATACAGTGCACCCTACCTAACTCTGACGGCAGGGGACAAGGGCATTAAATGCCTGTCTGAGTCTCCTAAACAGCGCAAAAGGTGACCGTTAGGAGCGCCACCGTTTGCCACGATGGGCTTCTCTTCATCTCCGCTTGCCACCACGTACCCCTAGCTGCACGGCCTCCTGCCACGTGTGCTTGGGAGAGTCCTAGAGTGACACGTTAGCAGGTGTGCTGGAGCGCGGGCACGAAGTGGTGGTTTCCCGTGGCAAGCTCCTTGCCGCGGCCGTCGTCTTGTCACGTCCAGAAGCTTGTCGCTCGCCAGATCTTGCCGGGACGCAGGGCGCGTCGCGGCAAGCTTTCTTGGTATGCCTTGAGTGGCCTTCCCGGCAAGCTCCTCTTGCCGGGGTCTTGTCTCTTCCCAGCAAGATCCTCTTGCCGGGGCCTTGGTTGGCCCTCCCGGCAAGCTCCTCTTGCCGGGGCCTTGGTTTGTGTACTTTTTTCTTGAATGGTCTTCAAGGGAACCACGGAGGGTCTTGGCGGTCACCCGGCAAGCCTTGCCGCGGGGTGCTGCAACTGCCCGTGCACGAGTTCGGGATACTAGGGTACCCCTACTCTAGTACACCGACACCGGGCCGGTGGCTTAAGGGCAAGATTCTCCATGCGACCCAAAATCGGACTAGGTCAACTCCAGTTAAGCCATTTGCCATCAAGGCTCTGATTTTTTTTCAAATATGGGCATGTACTTAGCTCGTTCTGCTATGCTGATCCAATTGGGGAGAGGGTGTCTATTGCTAAGCCGGTTCTCATGATAACCCGACAAAGAATTCTCATCCTCTGGAGATGTATCTTGGCAATAGAACCAAGTCTGGTTCCAGTCCTTTGGGTGACTCGAAAGTGTGGCAGCTAGGAAAGTAGCTTCTTTGCGTCTTTGAATGGAAATACTGCCTAATTCTAGGCTAGGCCCATCTGTGAACTCAGTTTGATGGTTCAGGTAATAGAATTCCCTGAACAACTCTACAGTGGGCTCTTGTTGAAGACATACTTCACAAAATACTTGGAAGTTGCAGATGTTTGACACAGAATTGGGCCCGATGTCTTGTGGATGAAGTTGAAAGAAATGCAGTACATCGCGATTTTTTTTGGAGCTAGGTGGAGTAAACCCCCGGAGCATGCGATCAGAGAAAACCACAGCCTCACCCTCTTTTGGTTCAGGCGATGTCTCGGTTCCTGGGGCCCTCTAGTGGATTACATCCTTTTTGGCTAGGACGCCTTCTTTCACAAATTCCTGAAGGATTTCTTCCGTGATAGTTGAAGCAACCCAGTTGCATGAGGTGATAGTCTTGGTCATTTTTGAGGACGAAAATCTAAAAAAAATATTGCCGGTTTAGGGTTATGTTGTTAAGCCGGTGAATTCAAAAGTAAGTGCTATAAAGGATCAATTTATTAAGCCAGATGATGATACTGAATTATGCAAAAACATACATTGGCGGCTTAAACAGGGACTAATGATATATGGCGGGTTATGGTTTATCAGTTAAGCTGCCCGAACAAGTTGCTATGTTTCAGATCTATAAGTAAGGATTTACTAAGTTATGACAAACAGGTTTCACAGACTGATGCTACAATTTTGGATCTACAACTGTTCAGAAAATAGAATAAAATCTAAACCTAAGGCAGTAGCAGCGGAAGAACTTATGTGTTCAGACGAGATTTTTTTTCTACGGAAGAAGAATCTTTTTTGATTGAAAAAGGATGCTAACAGTTGCTGCACCACTTTGGTAACGAATTCAAAATCAGCTATGCAATCTAAAGAGGAGAAAACGAAGAACAACAAGGAACTCCGACGAACTGGGGCAAACCCTAATGGAGATCTTCTATAAGAAAGGAGGAGTACCTGCTGGGGCTGCTGGATAACGGAGGTGCGCCGCGGTGCTCTGGTTCATTCAGGTTGATGCAGCGGCCAGAGTTGAGGTAGTTGACGAGGTCGGCGGCGGCGGACCTCGGGCGCGCATGGGCATTGCGAGGAGGAAGACGAAGACGAGGAGGCAAGAGGGGAAATGGAAAGGACCCCTGTCCCTATTTATAAGGAGATGGATAAAAGGCATGCATGGGGATCGAGGAGGCCGAAAAAATGATTATGGGGCTGGACGAACGCCTTGGATTTCGGGAAGTCCATTAAAGTAAAAGATATGCTGAGAAGCTCTAGGCCTCGTGCAAAGTTAATGCGAGATGACGTCATGGCGGGTTAACACAATTTTGTGAGCTGGCATCATGGTGGGTTATAACCAGTTCATAAAGTTAAAGCTGGAAGATTCTGCTAAGTCAAGTGTTGAAAATTGATGTGAACAAGTTCAAATCAATCTGGGGCCTAATGTTGGGGATATAACTATTAGGTATGACCCGCCCAGGAGGGGCCGGGTCATACCACTGGTGGATCATATATAAAGATGGCGGGCTGTGAAGCAAGCCTACTGAAGGCCCAAGATCCGGGGGCGACTTGAGGCCCATGGGCATGAACCGCCATATGCATAAACTTGTATTGTAAGGCAAGCTTAGTTGGTCACCGAGCTGGACACGTTGTGTATGAGCCGATCGGGACTCTGTAAGCCATCGGGCATCAACCTATGTATATAAAGGGGTGACCCAACTGTGGGTTAACTCAAGTAACAATCAATCGAGGGCTAGGTCAAGCATATTCGCTCCCTGGTCATCGAAACCCAAGCAATACAACCTAGAGCATGAGTAGGCTTTTACCTCGTTGAGAGGGGCCGAACCTGGGTAAACTCTCCGTGTCCTTTGTCCCGTTTAACCCCTTCAAGCTAACTACACTGCGATGGCTCCACATCTAAGTCCTTTTGCTAGGGCATCTGCCGTGTTAAGTCCATGACAAAAACCGTATGAAACTACAAGATGAATCTAGTGATGAAAGAAAATTTCAAACAATTGACCTGCTGTGAAGATTTTGCCGAAATTCATCAAAAACCTACAAACATTAGCACGAAATTGAAGATTTACAGTCCATGAAATTAGGAACCTATCGACCCAGACAACAAAATAGGCTAAAACTGTACCACGCCTACCTGGATGGACCTAAGGGCATCCGCAATGCCGACCATCAAACTGCATGTACCCATCCAGAAGCAGCTGTCCGGACCCCGCAAGCCATCCAACGCTAACCCCCATCGGTCCATGTCGCTGTCCGGACCACAATTTTCCAGCAAACCGAAACCAACCGGGGGGCTTTACGGGAGTCCTGACACAAGCCACGTAAGACTTCGACACCCCGGAGGAGAACCTTCCGGAGACGGAGCTGGTGGAGGATCCGAGCATCACACTCAGCCAAAAGATCAACTCGGCGGCACAGGAAATCGCCTCATCAAAGCGAATGCGGCGAAGGAAAAAATGATTAAGATGCATAAGGTCGATGGAGGGTGTGGTGGTGGCGGGCGTGGCAGTGGACGTGGACGTGCTGGTCATGGACATGGTGGAGGTTAGGCCCCATCGCCCTCGCCGACCGTGTGGACTCCGCCATGGTCGGACCATTACAAGGCTCCATATTACTACGCCGCCAAGCAGCTAGGTAGGCAGTCCCCGGCATCCGCCGCGTGGAAGCTTGGATTGCCGGCCTGGCAGGGTAGTAATCCAATTTTTTGCACGGACTGCCAAATTGATTTTTTTTATAATCGGGCATGTCGGGGATATACCTCGCGGTGTAACCCGTCCGGACTTGGCGACTCACTGGTGACCTGCCCTGGCCCGGCGACTGACTAGTAACCCGCCCAGAGTTGGCGGCTCATTGGTGACCCGGTGGGCGTGTTAGAAGAGTGACAAGAATCCCAGAAGGCGGCTCATGGGAGGCTAACTCATGTTATGGTGGGCCGGTTTAAGGCATAAGGAATATTCTCTTACAAAGGGAGCAAGACTAGGATTCCGCTTGTAATAGAGTAGTCCTAGTCCTACTAGGACTCCACATGTAACCTACCCCTCCAACTTATATAAGAAGGGGCATGGCACCCCAAGAGGGACAAGTTTTCACGAGTTGGACAGTTTTCAAGAGTAGGACAAGTTAGCGTTAGACAGACAAGTCTATAGCTCTCGAGATACACCCTTGTAATCGTGATCATCATCATCAATATCAATGAAGCAGGATGTACGCTTTTACCTCCACCATGAGGGGCTGAACCTGGGTAAAATCTCGCGTCTCTCGGTTCCGACCAACCCCTCTCAAACTACCACATAGATGCGTTGGCCACATGACTAAGTCCTTTTCACGAGGACATCTGTCATGACAAATCCATGACAGTTGGCGCCCACCGTGGGGCCTGCGCACGGTGGTGTTGAGTTCTTGGAAGGATATTTCCTAGGGTATTGAGAAACTCGCAATTTGTCAGACGTGGAAGAGACAGCAAATTCATTGTTTGTGATCAGAATTAGCTTTGGAGCTGATAGTACAAGGATCAAGAGAAATTAAGGTGCCATTGAGTATATCGCCGCCTATACTACAGATCGAAGACGTGCACGAGCGTAGCCGACAAGAATACTAGAAGAATTTTGGCAGCGTGATGTGCGCCTGGCAAGCGGTCAAGTCGCCGAGTCGAGGTTGCCAAAAAATGCTGCTGCAGTGTCAACCTGTACGACATCCGTATCCAACTGCTACTACATCTCCCCTGGTCCAATGGTCAAGTCCCGAGGCTGCGAGAGGCTCAATCGACCAAGGTACCATGTTTGTGTTGTTGCTCTCCACGTCATCATAAAAAGAAATCAGCAATCGGCAGCAAAAGCAGAGAGCCACGGCTGGCAGCATCTCTTACATGCAAGGACGGAAGCATATACGTTGTTTAAAAAAAGGGAAAAAGAAGGGGAGTCCACGATCCAGAGGAAAACACGGACGGGGACTCGTCTAACCGGCCACGACCAAGGAGCAAATTGTCCTTGGACTCGGGCTCCTCCGTTGACCTTGCCTCGCGTCCAGCTGGTGGTTCGCCTCTACCGCCGTCGACAGCCCGCTGCCGTGGGTGCGGCCTCGAGCCTCCACTGGGCCGCCTCAAGCCCACCTCTGACACCTCCTGACCTCGCGCTCCAATCGCCGCGCCGGCCGCAGCTACCTCAAGTCGCCAGCCGCCTCAGTCTCCAATTTGAGCCGTCGGGCGCCTTCGCCTCTGGCGCGTTGAGCTGCCCCGCTTCGCCGGATTTACTGCCATCTCAAACAGCCGCTCAGGCCTCACACTGTTGTGAGCCACTGGAGCAGTCCTCCAAGCCGCCATGGCCTCATGTTGCTCCTTCGCCGAGCCACCCATCGCATCGTCCCTGCCTTCCTGCTGAAACCGCTGCTGCCCTGAGTCGCCTTGATCGAGTCGCGTCGCAAACCGCCTCCGAGCCGCCACTGCGCCCTCGCCTCCGTGGATGCTGCATCGCATCGCCGGGTCGCCGTTGTTGAGGTCGCGGCCATGCCACAAGCCACCTCCACTGCCTAAGCAACCGTTCGCCTCTACAATGCGAGCTGCCAGTTGCGTCTGAGCCGCCGGGTTTCAAGGCGCCATCGCCGGTCTGTCTCAGTTCCACCTTGCCCCGACTCGCCTCACGGGCTCCCCGGCCGACTGTGCCGCCCCGTCCGCGCGGGCTGTGACTGGCACAACCATGGACTCATTCCGTTCTAAGCCACCGCTATGGTTTGCCGCGATCACCGCGGTACCGCCTGACCGCTTCCGAGCCGCTGCCGCTTTCTAAAGCTTCCTAGTGAACGTTAAAAGTGACCAAATCAGTAGCAAACCATCAGGTGTTTTTCTAGTCACTAAATGAAAGAGGGAATAAGCCGATCAGAGAAGATGGTGCTTGTGTTTGGAAGCACGGATCTGGAGGGGCACCCAAAGCTAACATCCATACCCATGGAGCTAGCCCTTGTGACACTAATTTTTTTCATCACTGCACATCACTGGTGCACATCGGTCCTAAACAAACGGTTTTTAACCCCTTTCCGCAACGGCCTTCGGAACCGTCGCCAAGTGAGTGTGTGCGATAGGGGGTCCTTCCTAGACGACCCAGAAACCATCGGGATATGGAACAGTGATCCAGAGGCCTTCCAAAATGTAATCGTGTGCGATGCAGCACACACTAAATTCTTTCACACGTATGGTATCAGTGATTAAGCGTTTCTAATGACGCAGTGAAACCATACGGTCTGTTGTAACGAACCATTTGGGAAACAGTATGTAAGGCACACGGGCCAACATATGAACTGTGTGCGATTTGTGCCCTATCGCACACGAGTTTTCTGCGTAACCCGTCTGCCACGCTAAATTCCATCGCACATGTTTTCCAACAATTATCGTCTGCGATAATGTTCTATCACAAATGGTTCAATAGCCCCTTCGCACACATACAAGTGCTGCAGACCATTTGTGATTTGTTAGGTATCACCGATGGTTGCCGCAAGAGTGGCGTGTGCTTTTAGTTTGGGATCCCACACGTTTCCTAAAAAAATACGATTGGGATTGTATTTTGCATTGGGCGCGGTTTACTCCTAGTTCTCGTGTGCGATAACGCGATATCACAAACGGTTCCGGAGAACCTATGCACACGTAGTAGCGCTGCAAATCGTTTGCGATGTGATGTGTATCACCGACGGTTCCGCTACGATTGACATATGCTTTCTGATGAGGATCACACACACTGATTTAGTTGAACAGTGTGCGGGGCAATTGCCAAGTTAAAACAAAAATATCCCATTTTGAATCGGCACACAAAAAGCAAATTCACCACAATATTCAATTGAATAAATAAACAAAAATATCCCATTTTGAATTGGCACGCAAAAAGCAAATTCACCACAATATCCAATTGAACAAATAGTGTCCACGGGAAGAACATTCATCAGATTTCACAACAATTGCAATTGAACATATGGTAGCTAAATTCCAATGATTTGTCCACACATATATGCATTACATAATTAATCATAGTGTATGAAATACGAAGACCTCATCAGATGGAAAACAATGGATCCATGCGTTATATGTTTAGCGGCTATCTCTTACTCAATGTTTCAAGAGAACGCATGCTGAAATCTTCATTATCACCAGTGGGATTGATGAAGTGATCCAGGAAGAAGTCGCTGATAAATCTCTGAACCATCAGCAATTCACCAGCCGGGAGCGGTTCAGGGGTCCTCGGTTTTAAGATGAGTTACAGTATTTTTAAGATCAGAATGTACCATATGAGTGGAGTAGAAGATATTAATTAAGATAGACTTACTGGTACTAATTCGCGAGGATCGTCACAACTATCAACAGATTTGCAGATGGAGATCATGTGTCTGCAAACATAGTATCCACAAAGGTTGGTCCCTGCTTCTTGCTGAGGACACTGAAATTTTTTGTACAAAATTAGTCATGTATTTGTCTTGTTAGGAACAGCCTAACCGGTGTTAGATATATTATTTTTTCTTTGGAAAAAATAGAAATAGGTTTATTTAGAAGCTTGAACATTTGACTATCGTAAGGAAAGGTATTTGTAGACTGTTGGATAAATTTTCCAAAAATAATGGATTTCGGTGTGTTACCGAAGAAACGATCTCGTGCTGCAGAGGTAGTTTCCTCTTGAACAGGTTCCCTGTTTTAGTTTCCCACAATGCAAGCACACTGCAAATGATGATGAATTTTGACAACATCAATTATTGAACCAGATATGAATGCAAATTAATTTCAACATCATAGAATTCAATACCTATCCAAGAATTGTTGAAGATGCGTCAGATCCTGAGCATTTGTTGACTCTTTGAGAGAATCGATGTAGTAAACTGTGTTCTTGTTTGGAACAATGAATACCAATATCCAGTGATTCCTACATATTAAGAAAGCCATGAACTTACGAATGATGTCGAAATCTGAAAGAAAATCAGTGTATGTGTGGTTGTTTACTTGACTTACCGTTCATGATATGGCTAGAGAAATGATTCTGCATGGGACATGTGTTTTCGAAGATACGGATGACCGTGTAAATGGCCCAGTCCCATCGGTCCTTTTCATGTAATGTTGTGCCATTTGCTAATGTAGGATCTATGAAATACACACTCTCACTTTGTCTTCTCTACGCGTTCAATCCCCTGAGAGGAATAAAATGCAGTTAGTTGTTTATCATTTACAGCCTTGTATGGAGAAGTTGATCAGAGTTTGTTAAGTACTTACAAAATCACGCATCTAACAAGAGTGGCATCGAGCACGTTGAAGTTGAAGAATAGATGTAAGTCCTCGAAACTCACAATGATGGAACCAGCATCGTGTCGGAAATGATCTTTGTTGTAGTGGACTAGCAAATGGTGATGACCTTCTGATATTTGATCCATGCAATATTCATGTAACTCGCGGCAACTGGAGCTGCACTCATCAAAGTATTCACCAACAAGAAATGGCTAGCCATGGACGTAATTGCGTGGTTCAAGTACGCCTGTTTATTTTTAGCAAGCAACAAACGTACTTCTTCATCACCCATGGCGTCGGAAATAATATTACTCCCTGATTCGAACAATCTGCTGTTAATTTGGTTCTGGGCAATGAGTGCTTTAAGTAAGAGGCAATCATTCTCTTTCCTCTTCACTCTCCCGCTGTGCTTCCTCATGGTCGTGGGTGTCGCCTTTTGGCCACTTCTTTCTTGGTACTTGAAGCATTTCTGGCAGAGCGTCTAGTTTCTTGCACGGTAGACTGCCAAGCAGACGGTGAAGCTTGGACGGACTGCTTAGCAGATGGTTTATCTATGCCGAACGGCTCAGCTGGCGGTGCTGCTGTGATGGACTGCTGGGCTGTAGGAGCAGAGGCATCGGACTACTGACCATGTGTTGAAGTTATGTCGGGTTTCTGCATAGGTGGTGCCAACTTGTTGGTGTACTGAGGAGGCCGTGCCAACACGTTGGTTTGTTGAGCAGGAAGTGCTGACGCATTGGTATGCTGATCACGCGCCTACGGACCGATGGACTAATGAGCAGTCGGTTCTGGACCTAAAGACTACTTAGCAGGCGGTTCCGAAGCATCATACTGCTTAGTAGTCTGTTCCACTAGGTTGGTCTACTGAGCATGTGCTGCAGCTGGGTCTCCCCCCGCTGCTTCAGCGGCTGGCATGTGAACCGGTGTTGCATCATTAGCAGTTGTAGGCCTTGCCACTGACTGCTTGGGGGCGGAGGATGACATGACCTGCATGCCACAAAGTCGGGCCGATTGATCACAGGTTGATGCATCAGCCCATGAGAGCTGCTGTGGCAAGGAGAGCGTCACCGGTTGAGGGGCGACAGTGGTTGCTCTTGGCGGGGCTTCAGGAATCTCATCGATGAACTCTATTTCCTTTCGTGGCCACTGGATGTGATGTAATAGTGTTTCTCCCAAGGTCCTTTTCTCATTGAAGTCTCCTAGGACATTCTTCAGGGCAAATTCATTGAATCCAATCTTTACTTCAGTCACGTAGCACTTCACACAGACCAGCTACAATGGCACATTGTCCAAGAAGAGGCCATCTTCCAAGAAGGGTGGGCAAACCCAGGCTGTTGCACATTTTAATGTACCTTCATAATGTGTAAGCACGCCCTTTAGTCTATCTTTCATTCCATATTGATTAGATATAGCATCATCACAAGCAGCTACAGTCTCAGTGTCGCTGGGGTCAGCTGATGCACAGCTACTCTTGTGCAGTGTTGTCGCGCAATAAGCGGCATCATCCATGCCCGCCTCCCCACCCATCTGCTAGCTATCTGTCAGTGTTAGAGTCTTCTGCATCATCATTGACTCCTCAACATCCTTTCGAACAGACGGATAAATCTCCTTCTTTAACTTCTCAAACAATGCATTCTGCTTCATTTCACTCCTCGCTTTTTTCATGCTGAGCCTATCTTCTTTGCTGAGTGTGAAAGCCCTCTTGTGCGGGACATTAACACCTATACGCCATGTACGGCCAGGGGCTCTTTTGTGTCCAGAGCAATGGACAAAATGTCACATGGCCCTGAGTTCCTGTAGAACCTTCCAGGGATCTTGGAAGCCTCTACCATCACTTCATACAGTTTGGCATCATGTGCGTTTTCAAAGTAATACGTTCCGTCATCACGCCTCTTTGCACGTGCCCGCAAGTAGTCTCTGGCGTGTTCGCACTTGATTTCACTAAAGGCCAGATTCCCACCCGCCGCTACTTCTTCTTTGTCCTCCTGTTCCCACATTAGTTTCATGCCGTAGTATCTTGCCACACCCATACGGTGGGGGTGTATGTTCTTCTTATGAAGTTTTGATTGCTTGAAACTCTTCGCAGCAAACTCTGCAGTTGCCCTGACCCTTTTGAATTCTGCCCAGTCTGCCTGTGTAATTGGGGGTATGCGGGGATTGGGTCCTTGCCTTCACTCAAGTACTTCTTGTACAGCACGTGCTTCCAGTTTCTCCAAGCATCCCTAGCCTTCTTCAGTGCAGCGTGTTCCACCTGTATTCGCCACTTCTCTGGAACGTTGAAGTGATCCATGATCTCCCGGACTATCCTTCACCGTGTTTCTGTGTCAGCCTTCCGAAACCCCGGCAGATTAATGTTGAGCCTTGCCCTGCCAACAAATCCACACACACACTCGTGAACCTCATGCGTGCTTTATCTAGTTTAGTTGGAGACCAAGACTTTAAATCAATCTCGGTTACTTCATATACACCTTTAGGCTGGTGTGGGCTTCCATGGAGCGTTCCTCCGTGTCCTGACCGGAAGGGTAATTGCTGCAGCTCTATCCCGTTCAAGACTATTTCATCCCTCACAATCTGCTGAAGACCTAGGGTTGTCAGAATCACATGAAGATACATGGCCTGAATGAGTGATGTCACTGCTACTCAGCATCTACAGAGAACACATGTGAAACTCAAGAAAGGAGGATAAGCATAAAACTAACAACTTGGTATCAAGCTTTCTAAACATGTCATGCCATAATTTAGAAAATGTACGGATAATTTGTTAAGTCTGGGTAACTCGGGCGCCCGCGATATGTAAATAGGCAGTAATTTATTGGAACAAATACAACTTATATGTAGTAAGGAAGGTAGATAATGAACATATATACGTTCTCTGTTATTTATAGCCAATTTGGAAATATACGGAGCGAAGTTGGAAGACGGATTGCGAGGAAATATGCCTCACCGCGATGGAGAGCAGTAACTAACAGGCTTCTTAATGCAAACCCGGCCGGACCACAGGAGAGGCGAGGGTCACTGCATCGATATGCTCGAGGCTGGCTGGCGAGCAAACGAAGATGGTGAGGCACGGGCCGCCGCGTGTTGGGAATGACAGTGGAGGTAGGCTTGACGCCGAAGAGCAGGCACACGACCGGGGTGAGCACGGCGGCGCCGGAGAGGGTGTTGGTGGCCTAGGTGAAAAGGGTGAAAAATATCCCCGGTCGCCGCACGCGCGGAAAGGCCTATGCAAACGGTTGCCTCTAAGCACTCGTGTGCATAAACAGAATAATTTCATTTGAAATGAAGACATACTAATTTTGAAATGAAGACGTGAGTTCATTGTTTCGCCTTTAAATTTTTCGCACGTAAACCAATCACAATTTTACCACATGTTTGATTTGCTGGCGCATTTCAGGTCTCGTGTGCTATATGTAAGACATTTTTTGGCATTTACCGTGCATGTTGGCATATAAATCAATTCCTAGCCAGACTGCATTTCCTGTCGAAAGGGATGAGGATTGCCGTTCGATCTGGGAGCATCCAACGATGCAGATTACGATCCGTAGGGTTTGGGTTCTGGCCAATCAAAACGCACGACTCAGATCGCACGTGCAGCGAGGGGGGCATCAGCCACGGTTTGGTAGGCACACGGCTTTCGTGTGTGAACCATGTGCTATTTGAAAACATTTTTTGGGAGGGGCTATTTGAAAACATGTACATGTGTTGTCGAAAGGGATGAGGATCGTCGTTCGATCAAGGAGAATCCAACGATGCAGACGTACGATTCGTGGGGTTTGGTTTCTGGCCAATCAGAACGCACGACTCAGATCGCACATGTGGCAGAAGGGTGGACGGTGCATCGACCACGGTTTAGTGGACACACGACTTTCGTGAGTGAACCGTGTGCTCTTTGAAAACATTTACATTAACTAACATCATATTTTTGTTCGAATGAAAACATGAGTTCATCGTTTCGCCTCCAATTTTTTTCCACGGTAAGAAATCATGAGTATAGTGGAGAGTGTCATATACTAGTATCATGAATATACAGTACATATGATACTAGTGTATGATACTACCTTTAATTAATTATAGCGCATAGTATAATACATAGAGTATAGTATCATATATAGATCATATTTATTGCCATGCATGACACAAATTAGCATTGCATTTAACATGATACGGTATTTACCTACTATATGTTACTCTAACCCTCTTTGTATATATTTAATTCCTTGCCACATCAACATACCTGCTATTTCCGAGTGCATGACATCGTCGGCCACTATGGCTAGCCTTATATAGTGGGGAGTATCATATACTATATATATAGTATCATGCATATGATACTAGTGTATGATACTACATACGTACCTTCATAGTGCATATATAGTGTCATAGAGTAGTACTAGCTCCCTCTGTAAACTAATATAAGAGCGTTTAGATTACTAAATAGTGACCTAAACACTCTTATATTAGTTTACGGAGGGAGTATATATCATAGATGATTGTATTTATGAATTGTGCCCTATAAGGCTGGTTGTAATGGGGAGTATTATATATATATATATATATATACTAGTAGTATCATGCATGCATATATATGATAGTGTAGCTAGGATACTACTTCCGTAATGCATAGTATCATAAGTTAACATCTTAGGTTGCCTTACTAATTGTCATGCATCACACAAAGTAGTAGTACAACATTTAATATGACACGGTATCATGATATGATACCACATCCTCTCTTGTGTGCCACATCATCCAGAAAGTCTAGTTGGCATGCATGATACCGCTTATGATAATACCATTACAACCAGCCTAAACTGGAAAGGAGGGAGTATGAGACTAGCCACAATGGAGAGTAGTACACTAGTAACATACACATATCCCTAGACTATATATGTTACTACCTTCATAGTGGGTACTAACATAAGTACAGTGTCATGCAAAGCTTCATTTCTTAGGTTACAGACTCATATTGCATTGGGACATGTGATGCTACAGTAACTAGCTAAGTTACTATAACTATCTCTCTCCTCATTAACTTATTGCCACATAAGCAAGTTTGTTGAGTTGGAGTCGGTGTTACTGCTGAAGTTACTCCCACTGTGGCTAGTCTGATACTAGCTAGTCGTCTATGATATACTAGCTACCTTACTAAGAGCATGCATGGTTAATAATAAAACCAAGGGTCGGCTATAAAACGTTGCCATGTCATATACAACCAACCTTTTAGCGGGCATGTACAATAATAAGTTTTATATACATACTAGTTTATCAATAGTTGGCCCACCTTACATCCTCACAAAGTGTCTTGGGTCTCGTCTTGCAGCTGGCACTACTAACCAAGAGCCCGCTTCTCTTCTCTTTCCTCCAACTAATAAGCACATATATATTATTATATTCCTTGTAGCCAAACTACCCACAGTGGGAGTAACATAGGTAGTAACATCACACATATCTAGATAAAATAGATGATGTGGCAAGCAATAAATGGAGAAAAGTAGATATGTGTGATGTTACTACCTATGTTACTCTCACTGTGGGTATAGTCTTACTATAGTATGAGACTGCCCACAATGGGAGTAACATAGGTAGTAACATCACACATATCTAGATAAATTAAGTAGATGATGTGGCAAGCAATAAATGAAGAAAGAGAGGAAAGTAGTAACATAGCTAGTTACTAGTAGTATGAGCAACATCACATGTACATATCAAGGCAAGATGTGTCTATAGCCTAATAAATGAAGTGTTGCATGTTACCACACATATATATCACTCCCCACTATAGAGGTGGTAACATAGACTAGTAACACATGGGCATGTTACCAGTCGATGTTACTACCCATTGTGTCTAGTCTGAGTAACATCACACATCTCAAGGCAAGATGAGTCTATAGCCTAATAAAGGAAGTGTTGCATGTTACTACACATATGTTACTCCCCACTATAGAGGTAGTAACATAGAATATTAACATTCTATGTTACTACCCATTGTCACTAGTCTCATGTCACTCTATTGTGTACTTATTGGCTCTAATGCATAGTATCATAGAGTAGCTAGTATCATATGTAGTACTTTATTTATATTGTCATGCATGACACATAGTAGCATAGCATTTATTATGATACGGTTTCATGATATGATACTTAACCCTCTCTTTTTCATTTAATTAATTCTATGACAACTCATCAAAATTGCCTAGTTGGCATGCATGATACTAGCTATGATACACCCTTACTACCAGCCTAGGAAAGGTGTACAGATCATTTGTGCGTCGCTTTGTGAGTTTTCATCCGTTTGTTCGAGAAGCGGGGATAAGTTTCAAACATTTCGGCCGTGAGGTGCGGCCACTGGCGTAGTGAAGGAAATATGACCTAGAGGCAATAATAGAAGTTATTATTTATTTCCTTACATCATGATAAAAGTTTATTATTCATGCTAGAATTGTATTAACCGGAAACAAAATACATGTGTGAATACATAGACAAACAAAGTGTCACTAGTATGCCTCTACTTGACTAGCTCATTGATCGAAGATGGTTATGTTTCCTAGCCATAGACATGAGTTGTCATTTGATTAACGGGATCACATCATTAGGAGAATGATGTGATTGACTTGACCCATTCCGTTAGCTTAGCACTTGATCGTTTAGTATGTTGCTATTGCTTTCTTCATGACTTATACATGTTCCTATGACTATGAGATTATGCAACTCCCGTTTACTGGAGGAACACTTTGTGTGCTACCAAACGTCACAACGTAACTGGGTGATTATAAAGGTGCTCTATAGGTGTCTCCGAAGGTACTTGTTGAGTTGGCGTATTTCGAGATTAGGATTTGTCACTCCGATTGTCAGAGAGGTATCTCTGGGCCCTCTCGGTAATGCACATCACTGTAAGCCTTGCAAGCAATGTGACTAATAAGTTAGTTGTGGGATGATGCATTACGGAACGAGTAAAGAGACATGCCGGTAACGAGATTGAACTAGGTATTGAGATACCAATGATCGAATCTCAGGCAAGTAACATACCGATGACAAAGGGAACAACGTATGTTGTTATGCGGTTGACCGATAAAGATCTTCGTAGAATATGTAGGAGCCAATATGAACATCCAGGTTCCGCTTTTGGTTATTGACCAGAGACGTGTCTCGGTCATGTCTACATAGTTCTCGAACCCGTAGGGTCCGCACGCTTAAAGTTTGGTGACGATCGGTGTCGGTGTCAAAACCGGCGGATCTCGGGTAGGGGGTCCCGAGCTGTGCGTCTAGGCCGGATGGTAACAGGAGGCAGGGGACACAATGTTTTACCCAGGTTCGGGCCCTCTTGATGGAGGTAAAACCCTATGTCCTGCTGGATTAATATTGATGATATGGGTAGTACAAGAGTAGATCTACCACGAGATCAGAGAGGCTAAACCCTAGAAGCTAGCCTATGGTATGATTGCATGTTGTGGTTGTTGTCCTACGGACTAAAACCCTTCGGTTTATATAGACACTGGAGAGGGTTAGGGTTACACAAGGTCGGTTACAAAGGAGGAGATATCCATATCCGTATTGCCTAGCTTGCCTTCCACGCCAAGTAGAGTCCCACCCGGACACGAGACAAAGTCTTCAATCTTGTATCTTCATAGTCTAACAGTCCAGCCAATGGAGATAGTCCGGCTGTCTGGAGACCCCCTAATCCAGGACTCCCTCAGTAGCCCCTAAACCAGGCTTCAATGACGATGAGTCTGGCGCACAGTATTGTCTTCGGCATTGCAAGGCGGGCTCCTTCTCCGAATACATCACAGAAGAATTTGAATATGAGGATAGTGTCCGACCCTGCAAAATAAGTTCCACATACCACCGTAGAGAGAATAATATTTTCGTAAATCTAATTTGCTGACTTGTTTTGACAACATGATGTTATGTCAGGGCCCGGTGATTATTCGAACCGTTTCCTTTAACTAGCCCCGCACATAACGCGAGGCAGTTTTTCGACACGTCTTGTCAAAGCAGAGATCGTGTCCCCTTATTACGGGATTCTCATCAATACGAGCGTGGGTAACCCAACCGCGCCATCGATTACGGCGCTTGGGGGATAAGCGAGTTTTACCAGGCTAGTGGGGACGCTTAGTTTCGTCCGCCCATATAAAGGGATAAGGATTCACCTTTCTATCCACGCCTTCTTCCTCCTTCACTCATCCGTTTTCGCGCACTCGAGCTCTAGCGCCCAAGTCCGCACTTCCCACCTCAACCTTCTCCAACCATGTCTGGAGCGGGAGGCAGGTGGATGGTCTCCTCCATCACGGATGGAGACATCAAGAAGCTGAGGAGAGTCGGATACCTGCCCGACGACATCGCGCACGGGCTCCCAGATGAGGGGCAGCTCATCCCCACCCCCAGGCCCCATGAGAGGGTAGTGTTCCTCACCCATTTCCTCCGCGGACTGGGATTCCCTCTCCACCCATTCGTCCGGGGGCTCATGTTCTATTACGGCCTGGATTTCCATGATCCGTCCCCGAACTTCATCCTCAATATCTCGGTGTTTATCGTCGTGTGCGAGGCCTTCCTCCACATCAAGCCCCACTTCGGCTTATGGTTGAAGACCTTCAATGTCAAGCCGAAGGTTGTGGGCGGCCGCCAGGCGGAGTGCGGAGGCGCATGGTGGGCAAGATGCCCAACGTAACATGGCTCGAGGGCTCCTTTGTGGAAACCGTAAAGGGGTGGCAATCGAGGTGGTTCTACATCACGGAGCTGCGTGACCCTGCATGGGCAGCGGCCCCCGAGTTCCGATCTGGCATCCCCACGTGGCTCACCTCCTAGAAAGAGAAGGGCCTGTCCTGGGTAGTTCGGGAGAGCTGACCGGACTCCAAATATGTATTCAAAATATGGTGAACAAGAAGCTCAAAGTTGTCAACGTGGTCCAGGTCATGCTCCACCGCCGGATCCTCCCGTGCCAACAACGGGAGTTCAACTTGTGGGAGTTCGACCCGGCGCAGCACCGAACTCTGAACAGGCTCTTCGACACAACTCACGAAGATGCCTGGAGGGTGCTGTTCAAAAGCGCCGAGGTCTCCCCTCCCATTACTTAGAATCACGGATTCAGCGCGAAGCACGAAGCCAGTGCGGCAAGCTGCTTTACCTTTCACAGGATACTTATTTCTTATAGATTGACTCCATGCGGGATCTAAACTCCCGTACCTTTGACAGGACTGGCAGGAGACGGCTGGACAGATCGACGGTCCGGCTCCTTTGCCTGAAGGCCCAGCAGACGCTCTTCTGGCGAAGATGCTAACTCCGCCCCTTATACGGTGCCGGAGAAGACCAAGAAGGCCAAGGGAACCTGAAAGAGTTCCCTGACGCCAGGCGTCGTTGGACTCTTCGTCCGATGACTCTGCGGCGCACTCCTCCCCCGAGGACGAGGAAGAAGAAGAAGATGCTCCCCCTCCAGCTGGGGGAGAAAAGAAAAGGAAGGCCGCCCCAATTGGGGGGCCGAAGGGTCCAAGAAGGGAAGGACTCTCCTTCCGGACAGTTCCACCGCCGCCGACGAAGGCGAAGACGAGTGGTTGCCCAGGGCCAAGCCCCCGGGGAGATCGTAAGTATTTGGATACTAGAGTAACTCATAGCATTCCTTTGTCGCACTGCTTTCCCTAACGCCGAACATGATTATGCAGGCCGCCACGAGCCAGTATTGATGTATCATCAGACGGCTCCCTGGGCTCGTCGAACATGGATAGCGATCCAGTCCCGACCGCCACCTCCCCTCATCCTGCCGACGATGCCTAGGTGCTATCTCAAGAGGCACCAGACCGAGGGGAGACAGTCCCGGAGGCGCCTAAAGGCGACCTTCCGGACTCCGAGAGCCGAGGGAACGGGGCCCCTGAGAGCTTTGAGTTCGGCCCTCAGCCGAACACCGCGCCGGAACCTCCAGCGGTTCCAGGCTCGGGCAGGCGGCCTCCTTCTAAGAGGGGCAAGACGCCTATGCCGGTGACCTCTATCCATCCAGAGGCGCCGGACAATCTACTGGAAGCGCTTCGCAGCGCTTCCATCGACGAGGAGCACCATACTGTTATGAGTGTGGTGGTCCAGAAGGTTCAGTCCGCCAAGAGCGGGCTGACTGAAGCCTGTGCCAGCCTTCTAACGGGCTTTGAGGTAAGTGTTTTAAAATGTAGTAGAAATATTACCGCATAGATAGTAGCCCTTGATGCTTTGTTCAGTGTTCACAAAGAAAAGCCGAACAGAGGATCAAATAATATCGCAGGAGTCTAATATAAGTATGCAGGCCTCGTTGCTGGCGTCCGCTGCACTGACTGCGGAGGTTGCCGTACTAAAGCAGGACCTCGAGGGGTCCAGGAAAGAGCTCGGCCTTGCCAAGAGGCAGCTCAAGGAGAACAAGGGTAAGTAATACCCTGTCTATAGATATGTATATATAAAGAAAGACGTGATTGCAAAATGAGAGGATCATCGTATATTTGCCAGGGGCCACGACCTAGGTGGCGACCCTGAAGCAAGCGCTAACCAAGGCCGAAGATAAAGCGACCAAGGAGCGCACCGAGCGAGAGAAGCATGAGGCTCGGGTGGGCGAGGTGCAACAAGAGCTCCAGGCTCTCGTGGCGAAGCACGAGGCGTTGGAGCTTGACTCAAAGACGCGGGAGTCTGAGCTTGTCGCGGCCCTCGAGAGCGCAAAAAGTGTCAAGCCCGAAGCCCAAAAGGCCCTCCAAGAGATCGACGCAATGAAGAAGATAGCGGCGGGTAAGGCTTTCTATATGCAAAGCAAGCATGTAAGAGTAAATTACCGATTACTTACCCGAATCCGGAGCTCTCCAGGAGCATTCGCAGATTTGCCCCACAGCGTGTCCGATGCCGCACAATTTTACCAGACCGAGGATGGAAGCTCAACGGAGAAGCTATTCTGGTCTCAGTATGCTGAGGCCGAACACCCGGTGCCAATGAGCGACCAGCTGAAGCAGATGGTCGAGCTACATAAGGCGGCCGGTCAGGCCATGAAGAGCTTTATAGTCCGGCTGTGGCCTGGCGACGCCCTTCCGAACAGCTTCTTCGGCCTGGTGAGGCAGCTTGTGGATGCCTGTCCACGGCTGGAGGTCGTCAAGCGATCTGTCTGCATTGAGGGTGCACGCCGGGCTTTTGCTCGTGTGAAATTGCAGTGGGTCAAGCTAGACGCCATGAAGCTGATCAAGGAGGGGCAGCCAGAGGGCAAGGAGCACCGCCACCCCGAGATGTACTACGAGGGTGTTCTGCCGGGTGCCCGTCTCATAGCGGACGAGTTTTCCAAAGATGTAATATTTGAGTGAGACTTGCTCGTTTTATCCTGTATTTATGAAAACTTGTTTCATATGCGCTATGCAACACTTGTTTGAATTTAAAATATTGCCTTCTGTTTGGCTGTTTATCCAATCTGAGAGATGGCTAGTCCTCGGCTTCTGCCCCCATGCCATGAGTGCTAGGGTGTTCGGGATAAACCTGAGCACTCTTGTTCCCATGTTTGGGTCCTTCGAGGGAGGTGCTCAGCACAATGAACAAGGCAACTAGACTAATAATGCTTTATCACTCTCACTTAGCCATAGAATTCTATAATTTTAAATTTCGGCGAAGCCCCTGGTATTCGGAAGGCCGAATTCGGGGCGCGATACACGCCTTTAAGCCGGACAGGGCCGGCCCCTCGCTCTAAGCGGCATAAGTCTTTAGGGACTCGAAAACCTCGCCGAACAGCGACCAGTCTCTCGCCTTATCATGACAGTCAGTTTTAGCTTTCTCTACTGACGTGCTGAACCCAGCAGAACCGGGGCACAATCACAGTAGTTCTCCTAGCGGTACCTTAGCCGATAGAGCGGAATGTAAGGTACCAAAACATAGGAGCCGGGCAAACCCAACATTTGACCAAAGACATGATTCGGAGCTGATGCATATAATGCTATAAGTTCGGGGTGCCGCACTTGTGAAAGTGTTCGGACTTTTTACACCGTATTGTGGGGTACGTAAGCCCCTGGTATGTTGGCCGTACCAAAGTGTATGGTTGCAAGGCGTCATTAATGAACACATGGATATATATATAATAGGAATGCAATAATAGTCGTAATGTCATGCATTGTTTAGTCAAAAGATCGCGTTAAAGCAGAGTGATACAGGTAGTGCGATAAGCAAAGAGTAGGACTAGTCCCTTCCAAGGGCAAGCTGAGGAATGATATGAAATTGAATATTTCGCTCATTACTGTAATCCACCTGGGAATTCCGTGGTATGACATAGCTGGTTGCCTCCTTGGTTGCTGCATCATGTGTTCAGCAATAGTGCTGCCGGACAGTGTTTCCAGAGATTAAGGTCCTGAAAAAAGAGAAAAATTACAAAACGGGAAGCCCCTAATGCGGTTTAAGCCGCATCTTGGGGCGTGCCGCAGTTTTGCCCCCCTCCCCATCTGTGCCCATGGTATTTTTAGTGCGTAATTATGTACGCATGGCACGAGTTTTGCCGTTGGGCTGGGATTTGGGTGGGCGCCGTATTGCTACGCGAGCTCAGATCATGCCAGGCGGTCCATTTGCCGATTGCTCCGAGCGCGCTTGAAGGTGTCTGGGCTTTGAAGGGCCGAACTGGTTGATTGCCTTGAGAGGCTACTTTGCGCTTCTGCTGCGAGGGTCGCGGTGTGCTCCTCTGTTCGAAGAGAGCGATCTGTGTTTCCATTGACTGTAATAACTCCGCGAGGTCCTGGCATCTTGAGCTTGAGGTATGCATAATGTGGCACCGCATTGATCTAGCAAATGTGGTTCGCCCGAGCAGCGCATGATAACCACTATGGAATGGGACTATGTCGAAGATTAACTCTTCGCTTCGGAAGTTATCCGGGGATCCGAAGACCACTTCTAGTGTAATTGAGCCTGTGCAATGGGCCTCTACACCTGGAATGACGCCTTTAAAGGTCGTTTTTGTGGGTTTGATCCTTGAGGGTTCTATACCCATTTTGCGCACTGTGTCCTAATAAAGCAGGTCAGGCTGCTACCGCCATCCATAAGGACTCGGGTGAGGTGAAATCCTTCAATTATTGGGTATAGGACTAGTGCGGCGAATCCGCCATGACGGATACTAGTGGGGTGGTCCCTGCAATCAAAGGTGATCGGACCTGAGGACCAAGGATTGAACTTTGGGGCGACTGGCTCCAACGCATATACGTCCCTGAGCGCACGCTTCCGCTCCCTCTTGGGGATGTGGGTTGCGTATATCATGTTCACCGTCCGCACTTGTGGGGGAAACCTCTTCTGTCCTCCGGTGTGTGGCTGCCGTGATTCCCCCTCGTCATTGCTATGCGGCCCCTTGTCTTTGTTTTCAGCAAGCAACTTGCCGGCCTGCTTGAACACCCAACAATCCCTGTTGGTGTGATTTGCTGGCTTGTCTGGGGTGCCGTGTATTTGACACGAGCGATCGAGTATACGGTCCAAGCTGGACGAACCCGACATACTTTGTTTGAATGGCTTTTTCCGGTGACCGGGTTTAGAGCCTTTGAATCCGGCATTGACTGCCGTATCCTTGGTATTTTCGCTGTTAATGCGGCGCTTATGTTTGTTGCGACGTGACCTGCTATTGCCGTCCTTGGTATCCGAGGTACTATGGTTCTTTGATATGTTATTACTGCGAGCCAGCCAGCTGTCTTCTCCTGCACAAAAGCGGGTCATGAGCGTCATGAGAGCTGCCATAGATTTCGGCTTTTCCTGACCAAGGTGCCGGGCTAGCCACTCGTCTCGGATGTTGTGTTTGAAAGCCGCTAAGGCCTCTGCATCCGGACAATCGATGATTTGATTTTTCTTTGTAAGGAACCGAGTCCAGAATTGCTTGGCCGACTCTTCTGGATGCTGAATTATGTGGCTCAAGTCATCGGCGTCTGGTGGTCGCACATAAGTGCCCTAAAAGTTGTTGAGGAATGCGGCTTCCAGATCTTCCCAACAGCTTATGGAGTCCGCTAGCAAGCTGTTAAGCCAATGCTGCGCTGGTCCTTTGAGCTTTAGTGGGAGGTATTTGATGGCGTGCAAGTCATCACCGCGGGCCATGTGGATGTGGAGGAGGAAATCCTTGATCCATACTGCGGGATCTGTTGTGCCGTCGTATGATTCAATATTTACAGGTTTGAAACCTTCTGGGGATTGATGATCCATTACTTCGTCTGTGAAGCATAAGGGGTGTGCGGCGCCTCTGTATTGGGCTATATCGCGACGTAGCTCGAATGGGTCTTGCCTGCTGTGTTCGGCCCGGCCGGATTTGCTTTTACTGTATCCGGCGTGATGTTTATCGTCTCGCAGAGTTGTGCGCCCTCGTGATCCGTAGATTGATCTTGCATGCTTTGCTTTGTCCTCCAATATGTCTCGCAGGTCTAGCGTATCTCCCCATGCCTTTTTATGTGAATGGCATCAGGGTGGAGGCTGAGTTTTTGGCTGGAATGCCCCTCTATCGCGGCCACGAGGTGGCCGATCAGCCGTATCATACGCTTCTTCCTCCAGTCGGGGTAGTAACCTACACTTTGGGTAATTCTTGGAGGGGCGCTCGAGTTTATATTCCTCAGCCACGAGGACTTCAGTCCATCTGTCAGCTAGCACATCTTGATCAGCTTGAAGCTGCTGCTGCTATTTCTTGAGGCTATTTGCCGTGGCCATAAGCCGGCGCTTGAAGCGCTCTTGTTCGACGGGATCCTCTGGTACGGCGAATTCATCGTCGCCGAGGCTTGCCTCGTCTTCGGAGGGGGGCATGTAATTGTCATCTTCCTCCTCTCCGTCTGCCGCTCTCTCAGGAGGGCTAGCTTCTCCATCCTCCTGCTCTAAATCTTGCTGGAGGGGATTGTTGTTGTCTTCGGCACTATCCGGAGTGTTATTATCTCCTGTGCCGGTATCACCACTTTTGCTTTGGCGGGACTTAGAGCGGCGCCGCTGACATCGTCGCTTGGGTTGCTTCTTGGAGGGGTCATCCTCCGCTATCTCATCGCCATTGCCTTCTTTGGGTGTATCCACCATGTATATGTCATATGACGAGGTGGCTTTCCAGTGCCCTATAGGTGCTGGTTCATGTTCGTCTCCTACATCATCGTCCATACCGTCGATTTCTTTGGAGTCGAAGTCAAGCATGTCGGTTAAATCATCGACAGTGGGTACGAAGTGGGTGGTGGGTGGGCGTCGAATTTCTTCGTCATCCGCATCCCAATCCTGTTGGCCATAGTCCGGCCAGGGCTCTCCTGACAAGGAGAGAGAGAGAGCTTAGTGAATTCAGAATGTCGCCGAAGGGCGAGTGCTGAAAGATATCCGCGGCGGTGAATTCCATGATCGGCGCCCAATCGGATTCGATTGGCAGGGGCGCAGACGGTTCGGAGTCCGGAAAAGAGTCCGGCGCCTTGGAGTCACGGGCTTCGCAGAGGATTAGGCTGGTGTTCGGCTCGATCGCCATTGAGACTGCAGCCCCTGAGGCGGTGTCTAGCCACCCGTCCTCGATTGGCGTAGTTGGCTCCGAGCTAAGGGTTGGAGCTGATGCGGGCGCGGCCTCTGGGGTACTGTTCGGCGGCCGCATGGCCGGCCGCCTCCCCCCTTGCTCCTTTATATACAGGGGCAGGGGGCACCCTAGGACACACAAGTTGATCTGTTGATCTATTCCAGCCGTGTGCGGTGCCCCCTCCACCATATTCCACCTCAGTTATATCGTAGCGGTGCTTAGGCGAAGCCCTGCGTCGATAGCAACATCATCAACGTCATCATGTCGTCGTGCTGACGGAACTCTCCCGTGAAGCTCTGCTGGATCGGAGTTCACGGGACGCCATCGAGCTGAACGTGTGCTGAATTTGGAGGTGCCGTATGTTCGGTACTTGGATCGGCCAGATCATGAAGACGTACGACTACATCAACTATGTTGTGCTAACGCTTCTGCTTTCAGTCTATGAGGGTACGTGGGCACACTCTCCCCTCTCGTTGCTATGCATCGCCATGATCCCGAGTGTGCGTAGGATTTTTTTTGCAATTACTACGTTCCCCAACAGTGGCATCCGAGCCAGGTTTTATGCGTAGATGTTATATGCACGAGTAGAACACAAGTGAGTTGTGGGCGATACAAGTCATACTGCTTACCAGCATGTCACACTTTGGTTCGACGGTATTGTTAGATGAAGCGGCCCGGACCGAGATTACGCGCACGCTTACGCGAGACTCATTCTACCGACGTGCTTTGCACATAGGTGGCTGGTGGGTGTCAGTTTCTCCAACTTTAGTTGAACCGAGTGTGGATACGCTCGGTCCTTGAGAAGGTTAAAACAACACTAACTTGACAAACTATCGTTGTGGTTTTGATGCGTAGGTAAGAACGGTTCTTGCTAAGCCCGTAGCATCCACGTAAAACTTGCAACAACAAAGTAGAGGACGTCTAACTTGTTTTTGTAGGGCATGTTGTGATGTGATATGGTCAAGGCATGATGCTATATTGTATGAGATGATCATGTTTTGTAACCAGTTATCGGCAGCTGGCAGGAGCCATATGGTTGTCGCTTTATTGTATGCAATGCAACCGCCCTGTAATTGCTTTACTTTATCACTAAGCGGTAGCGATAGTCATAGAAGCAATAGTTGGCGGGACGACAACGATGCTACGATGGAGATCAAGGTGTCGCGCCGGTGACAATGGTGATCATGATGATGCTTCAGAGATGCAGATCACAAGCACAAGATGATGATGGCCATATCATATCACTTATATAGATTGCATGTGATGTTTATCTTTTATGCATCTTATTTTGCTTTGATCGACGGTAGCATTATAAGATGATCTCTCACTAAATTTCAAGATAAAAGTGTTCTCCCTGAGTATGCACCGTTGCCAAAGTTCATCGTGCCGTGACACCACGTGATGATCGGGTGTGATAAGCTCTACGTTCATCTACAACGTGTGCAAGCTAGTTTTGCACACGCAAAATACTCGTGTTAAACTTGACGAGCCTAGCATATGCAGATATGGCCTCGAAACACTGAGACCGAAAGGTCGAGCGTGAATCATATAGTAGATATGATCAACATAGTGATGTTCACCATTGAAAACTACTCCATCTCACGTGATGATCGGACATGGTTTAGTTGATTTGGATCACGTGATCACTTAGATGATTAGAGGGATGTCTATCTAAGTGGGAGTTCTTAAGTAATATGATTAATTGAACTTAAATTTATCATGAACTTAGTACCTGATAGTATTTTGCTTGTCTATGTTGATTGTAGATAGATGGCCCGTGTTGTTGTTCTGTTGAATTTTAATGCGTTCCTTGAGAAAGCAAAGTTGAAAGATGATGGTAGCAATTACACAGAATGGGTCCGTAACTTGAGGATTATCCTCATTGCTGCACAGAAGAATTACGTCCTGGAAGCATCACTGGCTGCCAGGCCTGCTGCAGATGCTGCTGATGACGTTAAGAACGTCTGGCAGATTAAAGATGATGACTACATGATAGTTCAGTGTGCCATGCTTTCCGGCTTAGAACCGGGACTTCAACAATGTTTTGAACGTCATGGACCATATGAGATGTTCCAGGAGTTGAAGTTAATATTTCAAGCAAATGCTCAGATTGAGAGATATGAAGTCTCCAATAAGTTCTATAGCTGCGAGAAGGAGGAGAATAGTTCAGTCAGTGAACATATACTCAAAATGTCTAGGTACCATAATCACTTGACTCAACTGGGAGTTAATCTTCATGTTCATAGTGTCATTGATAGAGTTCTTCAATCACTGCCACCAAGCTACAAGATCTTCGTAATGAACTATAATATGCAAGGGATGAATAAGACAATTCCCGAGCTCTTCGCAATGCTAAAGGAAGCGGAGGTAGAAATCAAGAAAGAGCATCAAGTGTTGATGGTCAACAAGACCACCAGTTTCAAGAAAAAGGGTAAAGGGAAGAAGAAGGGGAACTTCAAGAAGAACAGCAAACAAGTTGCTGCTCAGGAGAATAAACCCAAGTCCGGACCTAAGCCTGAGACTGAGTGCTTCTACTGCAAATAGACTGGTCATTGGAAGCAGAACTGCCCCAAGTATTTGGCGGATAAGAAGGATGGCAAGGTGAACAAAGGTATATGTGATATACATGTTATTGATGTGTACCTTACCGGAGCTCACAGTAGCACCTGGGTATTTTATACTGGTTCTGTTGCTAATATTTGCAACTCGAAACATGGACTATGGATTAAGCAAAGACTGGCTAAGGACGAGGTGACGATGCGTGTGGGAAATGGTTCCAAAGTCGATGTGATCGTCGTCGGCATGCTACCTCTACATCTACCTTCAGGATTAGTTTTAGACCTAAATAATTGTTATTTGGTCCCAGCGTTAAGCATGAACATTATATCTGGATCTTGTTTGATGCGAGACGGTTATTCATTTAAATCTGAGAATAATGGTTGTTCTATTTATATGAGTAATATCTTTTATGGTCATGCACCCTTGAAGAGTGGTATATTTTTGTTGAATCTCGATAGTAGTGATACACATATTCATAATGTTGAAGCCAAAAGATGCAGAGTTGACATTGATAGTGCAACTTTTTTGTGGCACTGCCATTTGGGTCATATTGGTGTAAAGCGCATGAAGAAACTCCATACTGATGGACTTTTGGAATCACTTGGTACTTGCAAACCATGCCTTATGGGCAACATTACTAAGACACCATTCTCCGAAACAATGGAGCGAGCAACAGAATTGTTGGAGATCATACATACTGATGTATGTGGTCCAATGAATATTGAAGCTCGCGGCGGGTATCGTTATTTTCTCACCTTCACAGATGATTTGAGTAGATATGGGTATATCTACTTTATCAAACATAAGTCTGAAACATTTGAAAAGTTCAAAGAATTTCAGAGTGAAGTGGAAAATCATTGTAATAAGAAAATAAAGTTTCTACGATCTGATTGTGGAGGAGAATATTTGAGTTACAAGTTTGGTCTACATTTGAAACAATGCGGAATAGTTTCGCAACTCACGCCACCTGGAACACCACAGCGTAATGGTGTGTCCGAACGTCGTAATCTTACTTTACTAGAAATGGTGTGATCTATGTTGTCTCTTACTGATTTACCACTATCGTTTTGGGGTTATGCTTTAGAGACGGCTGCATTCACGTTAAATAGGGCACCATCAAAATCCGTTGAGACGACGCCTTATGAACTATGGTTTGGCAAGAAACCGAAGTTGTCGTTTCTTAAAGTTTGGGGCTGCGATGCTTATGTGAAAAAGCTTCAACCTGATAAGCTCGAACCCAAATCAAAGAAATGTGTCTTCATAGGATACCCAAAGGAAACTGTTGGGTACACCTTCTATCACAGATCCGAAGGCAAGACTTTCGTTGCTAAGAATGTATCCTTTCTAGAGAAGGAGTTTCTCTCGAAAGAAGTGAGTGGGAGGAAAGTAGAACTTGATGAGGTAACTGTACCTGCTCCCTTATTGGAAAGTAGTTCATCACATAAACCAGTTCCTGTGACACCTACACCAATTAGTGAGGAAGCTAATGATGATGATCATGAAACTTCAGATCAAGTTACTACCGAACCTCGTAGGTCAACCAGAGTAAGATGTGCACCAGAGTGGTACGGTAGTCCTATTCTGGAGGTCATGTTGCTAGACCATGACGAACCTACGCACCATGAGGAAGCGATCATGAGCCCAGATTCTGCAAAATGGCTTGAGGCCATGAAATCTGAGATGGGATCCATGTATGAGAACAAAGTGTGGACTTTGGTTGACTTGCCCGATGATCGGCAAGCCATCAAGAATAAATGGATCTTCAAGAAGAAGACAGATGCTGATGGTAACGTTACTATCTACAAAGCTCGACTTGTTGCGAAAGGTTTTCGACAAGATCAAGGAGTTGACTACAATGAGACCTTCTCACCTGTAGCGATGCTTAAGTCCGTGTGAATCATGTTAGCTATTGCCGCATTTTATGATTATGAAATTTGGCAAATGGATGTAAAGACCGCATTCCTGAATGGATTTCTGGAAGAAGAGTTGTATATGATGCACCCTGAAGGTTTTACCGATCCAAAAGGTACTAACAAAGTGTGCAAGCTCCAGCGATCCATTTATGTACTGGTGCAAACTTCTCGGAGTTGGAATAAATGCTTTGATAGTGTGATCAAAGCATATGGTTTTATACAGACTTTTGGTGAAGCCTGTATTTACAAGAAAGTGAGTGGGAGCTCTGTAGCATTTCTAATATTATATGTGGATGACATATTGTTGATTGGAAATGATATAGAATTTCTGGATAGCATAAAAGGATACTTGAATAAGAGTTTTTCAATGAAGGACCTTGGTGAAGCTTCTTACATATTGGGCATCAAGATCTATAGAGATAGATCAAGACTCTTAATTGGACTTTCACAAAGCACATACCTTGACAAAGTTTTGAAGAAGTTCAAAATGGATCAGGCAAAGAAAGGGTTCTTGCCTGTATTACAAGGAGTGAAGTTGAGTAAGACTCAATGCCCAACCACTTCAGAAGATAGAGAGAAATTGAAAGATGTTCCCAATGCTTTAGCCATAGGCTCTATCATATATGCAATGTTGTGCACCAGACCTGATGTGTGCCTTGCTATTAGTTTAGCAGGGAGGTACCAAAGTAATCCAGGAGTGGATCACTGGACAGAGGTCAAGAACATCCTGAAATACCTGAAAAGGACCAAGGACATGTTTCTCATTTATGGAGGTGACAAAGAGCTCATCGTAAATGGTTACGTTGATGCAAGCTTTGCCACTGATCCGGACAATTCTAAATCGCAAACCGGATACGTGTTTATATTAAACGGTGGAGCTGTCAGTTGGAGCAGTTCTAAACAGAGCATCGTGGCGGGATCTACATGTGAAGCGGAGTACATTGCTGCTTCCGAAGCGGCAAATGAAGGAGTCTGGATGAAGGAGTTCATATCCGATCTAGGTGTCATACCTAGTGCATCGGGTCCAATGAAAATCTTTTGTGACAATACTGGTGCAATTGCCTTGGCAAAGGAATCCAGATTTCACAAGAGAACCAAGCATATCAAGAGACGCTTCAACTCCATCCGAGATCAAGTCCAGGTGGGAGACATAGAGATTTTCAAGATACATACGGATCTGAATGTTGCAGACCCATTGACTAAGCCTCTTCCACGAGCAAAACATGATCAGCACCAAGGCTCCATGGGTGTTAGAATCATTACTGTGTAATCTAGATTATTGACTCTAGTGCAAGTGGGAGACTGAAGGAAATATGCCCTAGAGGCAATAATAAAAGTTATTATTTATTTCCTTATATCATGATAAATGTTTATTATTCATGCTAGAATTGTATTAATCGGAAACATAATACATGTGTGAATACATAGACAAACAAAGTGTCACTAGTATGCCTCTACTTGACTAGCTCGTTGATCAAATATGGTTATGTTTCCTAGCCATAGACATGAGTTATCATTTGATTAACGGGATCACATCATTAGGAGAATGATGTGATTGACTTGACCCATTCCGTTAGCTTAGCACTTGATCGTTTAGTATGTTGCTATTGCTTTATTCATGACTTATACATGTTCCTATGACTATGAGATTATGCAACTCCCGTTTACCGGAGGAACACTTTGTGTGCTACCAAACGTCACAACGTAACTGGGTGATTATAAAGGTGCTCTATAGGTGTCTCCGAAGGTACTTATTGGGTTGGCGTATTTCGAGATTAGGATTTGTCACTTAGATTGTCGGAGAGGTATCTCTGGGCCTACTCGGTAATGCACATCACTATAAGCCTTGCAAGCATTGCAACTAATGAGTTAGTTGCGGGATGATGCATTACAGAACGAGTAAAGAGACTTGCCGGTAATGAGATTGAACTAGGTATTGAGATACCAACGATCAAATCTCGGGCAAGTAACATACCGGTGACAAAGGGAACAACGTATGTTGTTATGGGGTTTGACCGATAAATATCTTCGTAGAATATGTAGGAGCCAATAGGAGCATCCAGGTTCCTGTATTGGTTGTTGACCGGAGACATGTCTCGGTCATGTCTACATAGTTCTCGAACCCGTAGGGTTCGCACGCTTAAAGTTTGGTGACGATCGATATTATGAGATTTTGTGTTTTGATGTACCGAAGGTAGTTCAGAGTCTCGGATATGATCATGGACATGACGACGAGTCTCTAAATGGTCTAGATGTAAAGATCGATATATTGGACGACTATATTCGGACACCGGAAGTGTTCCAAGTGGTTTTGGATAAAAATCGGAGTACCGGGGGTTACCGGAACCCCCCGGGGAGTTAATTGGGCCTCATGGGCCTTAGTGGGAGAAGAGGGGTGGCCAGGGCAGCCGCGCGCTCCCTCCCCCTCGAGTCCTAATTGGACAAGGAGGGGGCAGCGCCCCCCTTTTTCCTTCTCCTCCTCTCTCCCTTCCTTCCCTGTCCTACTCCAACAAGCAAAAGGAGGAGTCCTACTCCCGATGGGAGTAGGACTCCCCCTGGTGCGCCCTCCTCCTGGCCGGCTGCCTCCCCCCTTGCTCCTTTATATACGGGGGCAGGGGGCACCCTAGGACACACAAGTTGATCTGTTGATCTATTCCAGCCGTGTGCGGTGCCCCCTCGGTTATATCGTAGCGGTGCTTAGGCGAAGCCCTGCGTCGGTAGCAACATCAACACCTTCATCACGCTGTCGTGCTGACGGAACTCTCCCGTAAAGCTCTGCTGGATCGGAGTTCGCGGGACCTCATCGAGCTGAACGTGTGCTGAACTCGGAGGTGTCGTACGTTCAGTACTTGGATCGGTCGGATCATGAAGACGTACGACTACATCAACCGCGTTGTGCTAACGCTTCTGCTTTCGGTCTACAAGGGTACGTGGACATACTCTCCCCTCTCGTTGCTATGCATCACCATGATCCTAAGTGTGCGTAGGATTTTTTTTGAAATTACTACGTTCCCCAACACGTAAGCCTAGTTGGTATTTTAATTATAGAAAATTCAGATGGAGTTCGAACATCATTAAAATCGATGTGTGCCTATGGCGTGCTCTCACGACCCTGTGGAAAAATTTTGGTAAAGTTTGGCACAAGTTTTGATGACCGCTCCTTCCAAATTGGAGCATCTCACATGAAGGATCATGGTTTTCCAAAAGGAGACGTGTCAATTCAAACTCCTGTGGTCGGTGACTTCATCGTTTGGCCTCATAAAAATTTCCACGGTACGCAATCACCATTATATCACGGGTTTGATTTTCTGGCGCATTTCAGGTATCATTAGCTATATGTAAGACATTTTTTGAGATTAACGTGCATTTTGTGAATAAAAATAAAATTACAACTGGAACTGCATGTGTTGTCGAAAGGGATGAGGATCGCCATTCGATCTGGGAGCATCAATGGTGCAGAAGTACGATCTGTGGGGTTTGGGTTCTGGCCAATTAGAAAGCACGACTCAGATCGTGGGCGGGATGGCAGGGTTTGGTTGGCACACGACTTTCATCAACGAACCGTGTGCTATTCGCAAACCAGATTGCATATTTTTGTTCACACATACTGTAGTGAGATCTATTGAGTGTGCTACCTCTATGATATAATAATAATAATAACAACAAAAAACAATTCACATTCCTTGCCTAAGCTGACAACATATCCAGGTCAACATATTAACGGTTCTTACATCAATAGAAAACCGGGCATAACTCACAAATTCAGTACATGCGACAGTTCTAAATTGAACGAATTGAGTTGTAGGGTAGGCATGAAGACTAGTCTTACGGCTTAATTCCCATGTACATGGGGGAACTGGGAACATTAAGTTGACCCTGAATGAACATTAAGTTGACCCTGAATGAACATTAAGTTGTAGGGTAGGCATGAAGACTTCTGTGTTGCACTGGTGCGTGATCCCTTGGCTGGCAACTTAGCAAATTCATCGTACTCATCCTGATTGGCAACATCGTCAACACCCAGTACCGTTCTATTCCCATGCATCGCTAAATGGCCGTTCTTATGCAAGGGGTCTTCCACAAAGAAAATCTGGGTAGCATCGCTGGCAAGAATGAATGGGTGTCGAACCCAACGAGGAGCAGAAGGAAATGACAAGCGGTTTTCAGTAAGGTATTCTCTGCAAGCACTGAAATTACCGGTAACAGATAGTTTTGTGATAAGGTAATTTGTAACAGTAACAAGTAATAAAAGTAAATAAGGTGCTGCAATATGGCCCAATCCTTTTGTAGCAAATGACAAGCCTGGACAAACTCTTATGTAAAGGAAAACGCTCCCGAGGACACATGGGAATTACCGTCAAGCTAGTTTTCATCACGCTCATATGATTCGTGTTCGGTACTTTGATAATTTGATATATCACGCTCATACAAAAGAAGTATTAAGGCAAACCTAACCATAGCATGAAACATATGGATCCAAATCGGCCCCTTACGAAGCAACACATAAACTAGGGTTTAAGCTTCTGTCACTCTAGCAATCCATCATCTACTCATTACTTCCCAATGCCTTCACCTAGGCCCAAATAATGGTGAAGTGTCATGTAGTCGACGTTCACATGACACCACTAGAGGAAACACAACATACACCTCATCAAAATATCGAACGAATACCAAATTCACATGACTATTTATAGCAAGACTTCTCCCATGTCCTTAGGAACAAAGTAACTACTCACAAATCATATTCATGTTCATAATCAGAGGGGTATTAATATGCATAAAGGATCTGAACATATGATCTTCCACCAAGTAAACCAACTAGCTTCAACAACAAGGAGTAATCAACACTACTAGCAACCCACAGGTACCAATCTGAGGTTTTGAGACATAGATTGGATACAAGAGATGAACTAGGGTTTGAGATGAGATGGTGCTGGTGAAGATGTTGATGGAGATTGACCCCCTCCTGATGAGAGGATCGATGGTGATGACCATGGTGGTGATTTCCCCCTCCCGGAGGGATGTTTCCCCGACAGAATAGCTCCACTGGAGCCCTAGATTGGTTCCACTTCGTGGCGGCGGAGTTTCATCCTGAAAGCTTCCTCCTGATTTTTTTCCAGGGGGGAAGACCTCGCATAGCCAAAGATGGGCACCGGAGGCCTGCCAGGGGGCCCATGAGGCAGGGGGCGCACCAGGGGGGTAGGGCGCGCCCCCACCCTCATGGATGGTGGGTGGCCCCCCTCTGGTCCTTCCTTCGCCCAATATTTTTTATATATTCTGAAACTGACTTTCGTGAAGTTTCAGGAAATTTGGAGTTGTGCAGAATAGGTCTCTAATATTTGCTCCTTTTCTAGCCCAGAATTCCAGCTGCTGATATTCTCCCTCTTTGTGTAAACCTTGTAAAATAAGAGAAAATAGGCATAAGTATTGTGACATAATGTGTGATAACAGCCCATAATGCAATAAATATCGATATAAAAGCATGATGCAAAATGGACGTATCAACTTGCCCAAGCTTAGACCTCGCTTGTCCTCAAGCGGAAGCCGATATCGAAAAATATGTCCACATGTTTATAGATAGAGGTGTCGATAAAATAAAATACGGACATGAGGGCATCATGATCATTCTTAGAACAGCTATATATATATTTTCATCTGATTTCTTATGCTAAAGTAACAATCTATTCACAATATCAAGTATGAATTAGAAACTTCATTAAGAACCAACAAACTATTATCTCAGTCATTGAAGCAATTGCAATTTATCGTAACATCATAAAGAATCAATATAAGAGCTTTTCAGCAAGTCCACATACTCAACTATTATTTAGCATTTCACAATTGCTAACACTCACGCAATACTTATGGGTATGGAGTTTTAATCGGACACAGAGAAAGATAGGGGCTTATAGTGTTGCCTCCCAACCTTTTACCTCAAGGGTAATGTCAACAATAATAGTTCATGATAACTTACATCCAATTGGATATATATATTTGGATCTTTCCAACACAATGTGCTTGCCAAAGGATAAAATGTAAAAAGGAAAGGTGAAGATCACCATCACTCTTGTATAAGGTATAAGACAAAAGTAAAAGATAGGCCCTTCGCACAGGGAAGCAGAGGTTGTCATGTGCTTTTATGGTTGGATGCACAAAATCTTAATGCGAAAGAACGCCACTTTATATTGCCACTTGTGATATGGACCTTTATTATGCAGTCCGTCGCTTTTATTGCTTCCACATCACAAGATCGTATAAAGCTTATTTTCTCCACACTAATAAATCATACATATTTAGAGAGCATTTTATATTGCCTGCAACATGACAACTTACTTAAAGGATCTTACTCAATCCATAGGTAGATATGGTGGACTCTCATGGAATAACCGGGTTTTAAGGTTATTTGGAAGCACAAGTAGTATCTCTACTTGGTGCAAAGAATTCTGCTCGCATGAGGGGGAAAGGCAAGCTCAACATGTTGGATGATCCATGACAATATACTTTATTTCGGATATAAGAAAACATTACTCATTACGTTGTCTTCCTTGTCCAACATCAACTTTTTAGCATGTCATATTTTAATGAGTGCTCACAATCATAAAAGATGTCCAAGATAGTATATTTATATGTGAAAACCTCTCTTTCTTTATTACCTCCTATTAATTGCAACGATGACCAAAACTATGTTTGTCAACTCTCAGCAACTTTTATTCATCATACTCTTTATATGTGAAGTCATTACTCTCCATAAGATCAATATAATCTCGTTATTTCCTTTTATTCTTACTTTTATTCCCTCAAGATCATAGCAAGATAACCAAGCCCTTGACTCAAAACTAATCTTTATTATATATGGCTCATGGACTCGATTACATAGAAGGATCATAAAGCAAAACTCAAAACTAAATCGTACTAAAACTTTATTCTACTAGGTCAAGATATTACCAAAAGGATCGAAGTAGAAAAATGGTAAAGATAAAAGTGTGGTGGTGATACGATACCGGGGCACTCCCCCAAGCTTGGCAGTTGCCAAGGGGAGTGCCCATACCCAATACTCAGTTCTCCTTTGGTGGTAGTGATGATGGAGTTGTTGATGATCTAGGCTTGTCATCCAGCATCGAGCGCATGAGATGCTCCAACTTACGAATAATGCCCTTGAGTGCGATGATATGCTCTTGCAACAAAATATTTTCACGAGTTAGATACTTGTTCTGCACCCGAACTACTTCAATCATCTTAAAAGCTTCAATTTCAGTAGGGGTAAGAAGATTGTGATGAGGTTGAAGAATGTCTTCTTCTTCTGCTACCGGAGCTTGATCCTCCGCGACCTTCTTGATCCCATCATCCTTGTTGATCTCCCCGGGTTCTTCTCTCTTCAGCTCTATCTTCATTAGCCAAGCATCGTTGCCCTCATTGTTGGAGGAGGGGAATGACATCATGCCTGGCCTTCACAACTCTGGCAGAAAGCAGCTCGAAACAAAAACAAAGGATAATTGCATGGTACGGTGGTCAAAACCTTCGGGAGATTATATAATGAATATTTACCGACCAAAAGAAGTATCGTGCAAGAAAATGGAGTCTGGAGGGCACATGAGGTGCCCACGAGGCAGGGGGCGCGCCCTCCACCCTCGTGGACGCATCATGTCCTTTTCGTACTGCTTCTTATTTTCCTATTTTATTAAATATTCCAAAACAGAGAAAAATTGCTATTAGAATTGTTTTGGAGTCGGTTTACTAACCGTACCACATACCTCTTCCTGTTCGGAGGCTGAAACGTTTTGGAAGGTGTCCCTTATATACCCCTCCGGGGTTACGGTTCCAATAACATTAGTTTCAACATTTATAGGATTACCTGAGATATAATGTTTGATTCTATGACCGTTCACCACCCTCGGATTTGTGCCTTCGAAGTTGTTGATTTTTATGGCACCGGAACGATAAACTTCCTCGATAATGTAAGGACCTTCCCATTTAGAGAGGAGTTTTCCTGTAAAAAAATCTTAAACGAGAGTTGTATAACAATACATAATCACCTACATTAAACTCACATTTTTGTATCCTTTTGTCATGCCATCTTTTAACTTTTTCTTTAAACAGTTTGGCATTCTCATAGGCCTGGGTTCTCCACTCATCAAGAGAGCTGATGTCAAATAGTCTCTTCTCACCAGCAAGTTTGAAATCATAACTGAGCTCTTTAATGGCCCAATATGCCTTATGTTCTAGTTCGAGAGGTAAGTGACATGCTTTACCATAAACCATTTTATACGGAGACATACCCATAGGATTTTTGTATGCAGTTCTATAGGCCCATAATGCATCATCAAGTTTCTTGGACCAATTCTTTCTAGATCTATTAATAGTCTTTTGCAAAATTAATTTAAGCTCTCTATTACTCAATTCTACTTGACCACTAGACTGTGGATGATAAGGAGATGCAATTCTATGATTAATGTCATACTTAGCAAGCATCTTACGAAAAGCACCAGGCATAAAATGTGAACCACCATCAGTCATTAAGTATCTAGGGACTCCAAACCTCGGGAAAATAACTTCTTTAAGCATCTTAATAGAGGTGTTATGATCAGCACTACTAGTTGGAATAGCTTCTACCCACTTAGTAACGTAATCAACAACAACTAAAATATGTGTATATCCATTAGAGGAAGGAAACGGTCCCATGTAATCAAATCCCCAAACATCAAATGGTTCAATAACAAGTGAATAATTCATAGGCATTTCTTGACGTCTACTAACATCACAAGACAAGACAAACTTACGGGCATCCTTGAAAAGAGTAGGCCAATAAAAACTGGATTGCAATACCTTATGTGCAGTTCTATCTCCAGCATGGTGTCCTCCATAAGCCTCCGAGTGACACTTCGTAGGATATGTTCCTGTTCATGCTCAGGTACACAACATCTAATAACATGAAAGTGTGTTATATCGACTAGAGGGGGGGGTGAATAGGGGATTTTTATGAAATTCTTCACTAAGGAATTTGCCGGTGAGGAAATTCCTTAGCGAAGAAGTACTAGCAGCGGAATAAGTACTCAAAAGTAAACATAACAGAACACAAGCATAGTCATCATGATGAAATGAATACAGGCACTGAGTACAGGAAGCGTAACCACAGGACAACACTGGATGAAGACAAACAGACTGAAGAAATTGAACTGAGGAAATTGAGAAAGTCTTCAGTCAAAGTCTTCAAACACAGATATGAACAAACACACAACACAGTTATGAGGAAATGAAAGAGTTGAGGGAATAGAACCAGTAAGCTTGGTGAAGACAATGATTTGGTAGACCAGTTCCAACTGCTGTCTCAGTTGTACGTCTGGTTGGAGCGGCTGAGTATTTAAACTCGAGGACACACAGTCCCGGACACCCAGTCCTGAACACGCAGCTCAGGACACCCAGTCCTCACCGTATTCTCCTTGAACTAAGGTCACACAGACCTCGTCCAATCACTCGTGGTAAGTCTTCAGGCGACTTCCAAACCTTCACAAACTTGGTCACTCGGCCATCCACAATTCCTCTTGGATGCTCTAGACCATGACGCCTAACCGTCTGGAAGAAGCACAGTCTTCAAAGGTTACAAGCGTCGGATCCACGCAGGATCAATCTCTTTAGTGATGCTCAATCACTTGGGGTTTGTAGGTGTTTGGGTTTTGGGTTTTTGGTTTTTCCTCACTTGATGATTTTCGCTCAAAGTCCTCAGAGGATGGGTTGCTCTCAAATGAGAAGTGTTAGTTTCTCTTGGAGCAGCCAACCAGCTAGTGGTTGTAGTGGGCGGCTATTTATAGCCTAGGGAGCAGTCCGACATGATAAGACATAAATGCCCTTCAATGATATGACCGTTAGGTGGATAGATATTTCGGGACAGCTGGCGCATAGCACAGCAACGGTCGGAATTTTGAGTAGCAAAATCCTCAGGGCTATCATGTTCCTCACTGTGTAGGCAATCCGCACTAGCAAATTCCTAACTCCTCAGTCAGGACAAATTCCTTAGAGACCAGAAGAACTTCTTCTCTGTCACTGAAGAAATTGACTGAACTGTATGAGATTTCCAATGGCTTCACTCGAAGGGACTGGTAGGTGTAGGATTTTGAGTTGAGCATCACATGGAAAATTTTCCTTAGTATTTCCTCACCCCCTTTAACAGTACGGTGTTTCCTATGACTCAAGAAAGAAAAAAAAACAAAACTATGAAAACGAAAGTCTTCAAGCTTCATATTCCTTGCATGAATATCAAGTCTTCACGGACACACCAATTTCTTCACTTTCAAAGTCTTCATGAAAGTCTTCTGAAATACCAAAATCTTCAGTCAAAGATATTCATTTGTAGGGGTCGACTTTTCCTGTAAATATCAAACTCCTCATAGACTTATAGACATGTGTACACTCACAAACGCATTAGTCCCTTAACCTATAAGTCTTCAATACACCAAAATCACTAAGGGGCACTAGATGCACTTACAATCTCCCCCTTTTTGGTGATTGGTGACAATATAGGTTAAGTTTTCAACGGGGATAAACATATGAAGTGTAACTACTAATATTGAGGAATTTGATTGCAAGATATAGAAGAACTCCCCCTGAAGATGTGCATAGTGAGGAATTTGCTTTTGAAGCAATGCACACTTGAAGAGTTGAATCATGGAGATCTCCCCCTATATCTTGTAATTCATACACGCATTTAACATATAATATGAAGAATTTGAAATGCATGATGAAATATGGTGCCTGATGAAATTCAGCATGCGTGCAATAATATTAATGAGGAATAAGCATGCAGAATAGTGCATCAAAAGTATCAGAGCACAGTGCATCAAAAGTATCAGAGCACCATCGGGTTTAAGACTATAGCTCGATCCAATAAAGTTTCAGAAGAACGAGAGTTGTAACTTAGCAAAAAAACGCCCATATAGTAGACCCGCTTGAAGACTAACTCATATTTCTCCCCCTTTGTCATTGAATGACCAAAAGGATTGAAAATGAGGACTAACGCCCCTGAAGATAATCATGTTGATGAAGGAGCGCCAACGTTGTTGGGGTCGTTTGTTGATGTAGGGCCTGCCGCAGTGTCGTCCAAATCTTCATGTTCATTAGTGTCGCGCGATGAAGAATATGAGCTGGCCACCAGAGAAGGAACCTTGACCTTCTTGAATTTCTTCGGTGGAGGTGCAGACCAGTCAAAATCTTCTTTGAGACCCATGTTCTTCAGATCTTCTTCACCATACAGATGTGACAGGATTGCCCAGGTGCGACCGAAGACTTGATGGAGGTAGTAGTGGTTTTTCTTCACTGCATTGTGTGTGGCAGTCATGTTGTGAAGAAGTGAACCAAACTGACGCTTAACCCATTTGTGATTTTGAACCACCTTCTGGTGAAGACTAAGCAGAAGTTCACGGTCAGTCATCACGCGTGGAGCAGTGGCTTGAGGAGTGGACTTGGGTGCATTGGCAGAGTCATGTGTGGCAGAGTCATCATTGGTGGAATAAGATGTAGCTTTGCGAAACTGACCATCCAATGGACGAATGCCTTTATCTATTACAGCTGGTGCCTTGCCCTTTCCATCAACTGAGGAATATGTCTGCTTGAGGACTTCAATTGGGGGCAAGTAGCTGAGGTGATTCTGGAAATCAGCTTTGTATTTGAGTGAAGACCTTGTCCTGAGGAATCTCATAATCCAAGGTGCATAGGGCTTCAGCTCAAACGGAGATAGTGCAACATTGGCCATAGTCCTCGTGAGGAAATCGTGATAATTGATAGGAATGCCATGAACGATGTTGAATACCAGATTCTTCATGATGCCAACAATTTCCTCATCAGTTGAGTCGTGGCCTTTGATGGGACTAATTGTCCTTGTAAGAATATGATAGACAGTTCCGAGCACGTACATCAATTCCTTCACGAGGAATTTGGTTCTTGGTGCTTGACCTGGCTTCAAAGGTTTCATCAGCACCTGCATGTAATGATGTGTGAGCTCAGGTTCACTGTAGATGCAGCGAGCTTCTTCAAGGGGAGGACTGAGTGGTAGAGCACGAAGCAATTCAGAGGCTGGTGCAGTGTAGTGAGTGTTTTCAGACATCCAGTCCAGCACCCATGAATTCACATCTTCAGCATCTCCGGTGATGTGCAGCGTTGCATAGAATTGAAAAATCAGTTCTTCATTCCAATCGCAGATGTCAGAGCAAAAGTTTAGCAGCCCAGCGTCGTGAAGCACACTGAGGACTGGTGCGAAGCACGACAGAGATTCCATATCCACATGAGGAATATGCTCATGGTAGAAGATCTTCTCCTTGTTGAACAACACTGAGGAATAGAAATTGGCTTGACTAGCAGTCCAGAAACGCCTCTTCCTAATGCGAGCAGAGTCATATGGGTTGTAATCTTCGAAGAATACGTGCTCACCGAAGAAATCATCAGCCTTGAACTTTTGCTTGCATGAGAATGGATCCTTTGGCTTCGGTAGAGGAGTGTTAGTGAGTTGCATCACGACCTCAGGAATCTCAATTCCAGGTTCTTCAGCAGTAGTAGTTTCTTTAGCGCTAGTGGCTAGAATTTCCTCATGCACAGATGCAGTGGGATGAGTTTCTTCAGAGCCCATGTGAACAGTTTGTGTGGGGGACTGAGGAATTTGCTGTAGAGGGGTGAACATTTGAGAGTTTGGATGCTGACTTTCCCAGAATTCATCACTGATTATGGGTGTGGAGCAGCCAATGTCCACATCTTCATCTTCCATTTCTTCAATGCCAGCCTCTTCAGCTGTGAACTGAGGCATAGGCGAGGAGATGATAGGTTTTGAAGGGATCACATCCACTTTAATTTCTTCATCCAACGGTTCGGACGAAGCAGCAGAAGGAGTTTCTTCATCAGATCCGCTGGGGATCACATATTCTTCATCAAAAGGAACAAGGTCCTTTGATGGCCTGGTTGAGATGGGAACAACATCAATCAGATTTGCAAATGAACTTGTCATAGGCTTCATTTTCTTCGGAGTTGAAGAATCTGAAGCAACTGATGCTTTCCTTTTCTTCACTGCAGCATGCTCTGCAGCCTTGGTCTTCTTCACATCTGATGCAGATGGAAGGATTGGAGTTGAAGTTGGTGCAGGAGCAGCTGAGGAATCTGGTTGATTTTCTTTAGGCACAACTGATGCAGTTGCCCTGAGTTCTTCAGCTTCTTCAGGCACACCACTAGTGGGTGCCCTGGCAATTTCTTCAGCGGCTGGAATGCATTCATTAGCCCTGGAACTCACATTATCTTCAGCAGCCTGATTGTCATCAGCGATGCTGGCATTTTCTTCAGTAGGCTGAGCAAATGCTTCAGCCTGAGGAATTTCCTGTTGCGTTGGGGCTGCAACATTGGAAGTGAAGTTATCTGCAAGTTTCACAAAACGAACCTTGGCTCCAAGCCAATCAGCGCGATATGCGTCAAAGTCATCACTGAGTTTCTTAATCTCAGTCTGAATAGTGACAAATTCTTCAGTTGTCATAGAGATAATGTTTTTCTTCAGATAGCGCTCTTTCTTGTACTGCGCTTTCTTGATCTGCCTGGCCTTCTCAAATTTCCACTTTTCTTCTTGAATGAAGTGGTTCAGCATGTGACTCTGGCTAGGAGTCAGCTTGAAGTCAGGCAAGGGAGTGTTGGGGTCCTTGTGCCAATCATCAATGTAGTCGAGGATCAGCTTGGGATACAAAAGCAGTGGCACCTCTGATCCTTTGGCTCTAGCGGCCCTGACTTGCCTGTCTCTGATGATTTCTACAAGTTCATCATCATCAGCTTCGTCTTCATCAAACAGCACTTGGAAAGCGACTTGCTTCTTTTGAGGACTTGGGCGAGGACCTCGTCCAGCAGTGGCCTTTGTCTTCAGCAGTGAGGGGCCAGCTGAGGAACTTGGTGCAGCTGAGGAACTAGCTGAGACACCTGAGGCAATGCAGATGCCGGCGGTCCTTTGGCACGAGGCGAGATGCACAGGTGCTGAGGATTTAGTCGGAACAGCTGAAGGCTTTGGCGGAGGAGCTGAGGACTTTGGAGGAACAGGAGTAGCATGAGGAATTTGCCGTGAGGGCTTTGAGGATTCTGGCTGTGAGGGCATTGCTGAGGAACTTGGCCTTGAGGGAATTGTTGGTGAAGCACTTGGCTTGCGCGCATGCTTCTTTGACATAGCCTTCTTTGGCTTGACAGCAAAGGCCTCAGCAGAGGCAGCAGCAGCAGCAGAGTCTTCATTAAATTTCCTCACTGCTTCTCTGGCTTGCTTAGCCAGCTTGGCTTGGCGCTTGGCCCATTCATTAGGATAGTCCTCACCGCGCTTAAGGCTGGTGGGATCAGCGATTTGGCCAGGTGCCAATGGAGCTCTTGGGCATGGAGGATTGAGTGCGAATTTCTTCATGTACTTAGGAGTGACATATCTGTACTCCCTCCATTCTCTTGCCCATCTCCTATCTATCTTCTGAATGCGCACTTTGCGCTCATTCTTGGTTTCCTCAGTAGGTGTGCAATACCCAGCATATATGTCATCAGGGATCTCAAACACCGTATTTACCTCAGGCCTCTTTCCTCCCTTCTGTGACTTCTTACCGTCACCATTTTCTTTAGTTGGGGAATTTGAAAAATTGAATTCTCTCAAGAAGTATGCAACTTTTCTTCGAGGAACGCTGCAAATGAGTTAAGTTGATGAGAACCTAGTGATTCAGCAGCTAACATGTGTACCTGTGAACAAAGTATAGTTGTGAGGAATTTGGAGAGGTCATATGCGTTCTCAGAAGGTTTTGAAAAAGAACAAGTTTGAGGAATTTGACCAGATGAGTCTTGAAGAATTTCACTAAGCGTTCTTTGTCTTAGGTTCCAGAGATGTGTAGATTAAGAATCCACACAGGAATCTTGAAGAAAAAGCATGGCTTAGAGAAACGAGTCAAGAACAGATGACTTGTGAGGTGTTTAGTGTGTGAATCTATGAAGAAAAACACCTTTAAAGATTTTGAAGATAATCATTCGAATCAACGAGGGTAGTAAAAGTAACTTTTAATTACCCTGGACGAAGAACACGACGAACTGGAGTGAGGAGATGTGAAGTTCATCTGTGCAGATCTTCCACGCCCTAACTTGGCGGAGGAAGACATCTATGGCGATGGCGGAGTGAAGATTTCCGCGGTCGGCGCGAGTACGTCGGCGACGAGGTCGAGGCAGTGAAGCTCTTCCTCACCGGCGGCGATGAAGTAGCGGCGGCGCAAGGGTTTGAGAAGCTCGAGCTGGAGAGAGAGGTCGAGCGGAGTAAAAGAAGTAAGGGAAGGAGGGGTATTTATAGCCACGGTGAAAAACTGTTCGCCCAAAGAAATTGGACGAACGTGCCCCCGACCCTTCTCATTCGCATGACATGTGTCACCCTCGTAGTGAGAGGTGGAGATCGTGTTAGATCGTGGGTGAGTGGATAAGTGTATTGTGGGATGCGGAACGGTTTGAGTGGAAAAGCCGAAAATTTCGATAAGATAGGTTTTAAAGTTCCGTTCGCAATTTCTTCAGCTGACAAGGACACAGTGAAAATTTTGAACGAGTTTCAAATAGAATGCACATGAAGAATTTGTGAATAGATTGGGTTGAGTATATCATAGAGGGGAAGGGTCCGATCACATTCACTTAGCAGAGAACCAACTTGAAGAAATAGCAATAAGTGAATGTTGTAGAGGACATAAACTCATACATACATATATATATATATATATATATATATATATATATATATATATATATATATATATATATATATATATATATATATATATATATATAGCCAATGAAGAAAAACGACGGAACCAGTGAAGACTATGCAAAGTTGAAGAATATGAATAATTTGAGGTATTTCAACTTTTGGTGGTGGCGTGACCCACCGTATAAGAATGATGATTTCAGACACCGCGTACAATTATCGTAGGGTTTTGAGAATCAAATTCTTCATTAATTTCTTCAGATAAAGAGTGTTATTCTTCATTGATTGAAGAAAAACGTTTCTTCATGTGTTGCACATCTAAGTCATCAATTTTGCATAAGTGTTAGGATGAGTGTCCTTTTCAAAGAACATTCGAAGATTCTAGGATATTTAGCTCACACCACAACTTGCTAAATCTCTTCTCATCCAAGGGCTTTGTGAAGATATCGGCTAGCTGTTCTTCAGTCTTCACATGCTCAATAGAAATGTCGCCCTTCAACACATGATCATGAAGAAAATGATGATGAATCTGAATGTGCTTTGTCTTCGAGTGCTGAACTGGGTTCTGAGCAATCTTGATGGCACTCTCATTGTCACAGAAGAGAGGCACATTCTTCATGTTGACGCCGTAGTCCTTGAGAGTTTGCTTCATCCATAGCAATTGGGCACAGCAAGAACCAGCGGCAATGTACTCAGCTTCAGCAGTAGATAGTGATACGCAGTTCTGTTTCTTCGAGGACCAACAGACCAAAGATCGTCCGAGGAAATGACATGTACCAGATGTTGACTTGCGGTCCACACGATCACCAGCATAGTCAGAGTCAGAATATCCAACGACATCAAAAGCCGAGCCCTTGGGGTACCATAATCCAAGTGTTGGTGTGTGAGCTAGATATCGAAGAATATGCTTCATAGCCTTATGGTGTGATTCCTTCGGTGTAGCTTGAAATCGGGCACACATGCAAACACTAAGCATTATATCTGGCCTAGATGTACATAAGTACAATAAGGAACCTATCATGGAGCGGTATACCTTATGATCGAAGTCAATACCATTTTCATCAGTGCACAGATGGCCATTTGTGGGCATAGGAATTTTGACGCCTTTGCAATCTTGCATGCCGAATTTCCTCAGTACATCCTTGAGGTATTTCTCCTGAGATATGAATATGCCATTGCGTTGTTGACAAATTTGAAGACCTAAGAAGAATTTTAACTCTCCCATCCTAGACATTTGATATTATTCACTCATCATATATGCAAATTCATCACTATAACGTTGGTCAGTACAACCAAAGATAATATCATCAACATATATTTGGCACACAAACAATTCACCATCATAAGATTTAGTGAAAAGAGTAGGGTCGAGTGAACCGGGTTTGAAGCCTTTCTTCATGAAGAGTTCCTTCAAGGTATCATACCAAGCCCGTGGGGCCTGCTTGAGGCCATAGAGGGCCTTGTTGAGTCTGAAGACTTTGCCAGGATTCTTTGGATCTTCAAAACCTGGGGGTTGAGCAACATATACTTCTTCCTCAAGCTTACCATTGAGGAATGCACTTTTCACATCCATTTGATATAAAGTGATATCATGATGGTTAGCATAAGCAAGTAATATGCGAATAGCCTCAAGTCTAGCAACAGGTGCAAAAGTTTCATCGAAATCAATTCCTTCAACCTATGTGTAGCCTTGAGCTACAAGCCATGCCTTATTTCTCACCACAAGGCCATTTTCATCTTGCTTGTTGCGGTAGATCCACTTTGTGCCGATGATATTGTGCTTGCGAGGATCTGGACGTTTGACCAGTTCCCAGACATTGTTGAGCTCGAACTGATGTAATTCTTCTTGCATGGCCTGAATCCACTCAGGCTCCAGAAATGCTTCATCTACCTTAGTGGGCTCTGTAATAGAGACAAAAGCATAGTGCCCACAAAAGTTAGACAAATGTGAAGCTTTTGAGCGTGTGAGAGGACATGGCGCTTTGATGGCATTGATGATCTTTTCAACTTGCACTTCTTTTGCAATGCGAGGATGAGCTGGTTGTCGTTGAAGAATTTGATCAGCGTTTTCCTCAGCACCATTTTCTTCAGCATTTTCTTCAGGTGCATTGGCCCAACGTTCTTCATGTTCTGGAATGAATTCTTCAGCAGATTCTTCAGTAGGAATGACATCCTCAGTAGCCTTGAACTTGATAGTTTCCTCAGGTGCTGGTTCATCTATCACAGTAGGTAGGTGCTCTCTTTGCGAGCCATTAGTTTCATCGAACCGCACATCTACAGTTTCAACAACTTTGTGGAGAACATTGTTGAAGACTCTGTAGGTGTGCGAGTCCTTTCCGTAACCAAGCATAAAACCTTCATGTGCTTTCGGTGCAAATTTTGAGTTGTGATGAGGATCTCTAATCCAACATTTAGCACCGAAGACTTTGAAATAACTTACATTGGGTTTCTTATCAGTGAGGAGTTCATAGGCAGTCTTTTTGAAGAATTTGTGAAGATATACTCTGTTGATGATGTGGCATGCAGTATCAATTGCCTCAGTCCAGAAACGACGAGGCGTTTTGTATTCATCAAGCATAGTGCAAGCCATCTCAGCAAGAGTCCTGTTCTTGCGCTCCATGACGCCATTCTGCTGAGGAGTGTAAGGAGCAGATAACTCATGAGTAATACCAAGTTCATCAAGATAGTCATCGAGACCAGAATTTTTGAACTCAGTGCCATTGTCACTTCTGATGTGCTTGATCTTCACACCAAAGTTGGTTGAAGCCCTCGAGGAAAATTGTTTGAAGACTTCCTGCACTTCATGTTTGAAAGTAACAAGGTGTACCCATGTCTAGCGAGAATAATCATCAACAATAACAAAGCCATATTGAGATGCTTCATTTGAAATAGCAGAATAATGATTAGGACCAAAGAGATCCATGTGAAGCAATTCAAATGGGCGAGTGGTGGTCATGATAGTCTTTGCTGGATGCTTGGCCTTCGTCATCTTCCCAGCTTCACAGGCTCCGCATAGGTGATCCTTGAGGAATTTGACATTCTTGATGCTAATAACATGCTTCTTCTTCGCAAGCGTTTGCAAATTCCTCATGCCTGCATGACCAAGTCGTCGATGCCAGAGCCAGCCTTCTGAAGCTTTTGCAAGTAAGCACACGGCTGGTTGTGGTCCTGTAGAGAAATCAACAATATACAGGTCTCCTCTCCTAAAGCCTTCAAAGACTTTGGAATTGTCAGCTTCCATAACCACAACACAACGGTACTTGCCAAAGACAACAACCATATCAAGATCACAAAGCATTGAGACAGACATAAGGTTGTATCCTAAGGACTCAACAAGCATGACTTTGTCCATGTGTCGATCCTTTGTAATCGCAACCTTACCTAGACCCAATACCTGACTTTTGCCTTTGTCAGCAAAGATGATATGCTTCAGATGAGACGGAGATAATGGAGCATCCATCAATAGATTCTTGTCACCAGTTGTAAAATCCCAAATTTTCAATTTGGAATGTTATACATTAGATCATCATTGCATACCATATTTTATTTTGCATTTTGGTTGATCCTAGAAATTCTACGCAACTCAATGACCCACAGAAAGAGTTGGGGATTTCGTTATTTTCATATTTGAGTTTTCTCAAATTTTGAAAATAGGATCATTTGATTTTATTTATTTTATCATCACTTATTTCTATTACAAAAATATGAGAGAGGGAATAAAATGACTTTCCCAAAATAGAGAAATATTGAGGATTTAATAATAAAATCAAATAAGATTTTATTTTGGAGTTTTTCGGTGTTTTATTTGAATTTAGGAAAAATGTGCGTTTTCAAAATTACATTTATGTCCCAAATAAATGTTCACCTTGTGCGGCTTGATTTTAGAAGCCCGTGAAAATTTATTTCGGAATTTTTGGCGTCCGTTTAATATTTCTTTTTATTTTTATTCTGCGTGTAATTATTTAAAAAAAAGACGAACCGACCTACGGGCCGTGTCCTATCCGGACTCCGGCCCGACTCGCCCTTTATAAGCCGGCCCACCCCAGGCCGAACCCTAGCCCTGAGCCGCCCCAAGCCCCGCCCGCCGCCGCGCCGCCGCTGCCCGCCGCCGCCGTCGCC
>NC_041384.1:431943003-431976067 GCF_002162155.2 Triticum dicoccoides | reverse complement strand
CGGACGCCGCCGCCGGATCCCGCTGCCCGAGGTTCGCCACGCCTTGAAATCCGTGCCATCGGTTTCTTTTTTTAAAAAAACCGATCGGTTTTCGTCGGTTTTTCGGTCGTTTTTTTAGATTTGTTTTTTTAAATAGATCGATTTTTCCGGTTTATTAAAATAGCGAGCATTCGTCCGTTCGTTCGTTCTAGCGAACGTTCATCGTTTTTCTTTTTCTCGGATTAAATCCGCGATTTTTCTGATCGCGATTCCTGATCCGATTTTCGTTTTAGTATAACTTTTCGATCGTTTATCGGAATCAGGCGATTCAAGCACCTAGAGTTTCGTATCGAAACCCTCTATCTGTTTAATCAACTTAAACAAGATTTTGCTACTGTAAAATTTGCACTAGATCTAGATTAGTAGAACAAAGTTGTTTTCTTTCGCCGTTTGACTTTCGTTGCTTCGTTCGATTTGATTCTTTTTGCCAACCGGAGTTCTTAAGTTGAACCTTCTGGTTAGATCTCTTATTTGAGTTTTACCTGTGCATTAGATGAGTTCTTATTGTATGCTTGTTTGTTTGTTTGTGATAGAATACCCGGAGTGCGCCGCCTGTTACTTTGAATCGCTAGGTTTCCTGGATCATCAGCAAGGCAAGTAACACTTTGATCATACCTTTTCTACTATCCAGTTTTATTGCATTAAATCAATCCTCACACATTGCATGATTAGGATCTAATTAAATTGTGGGATGGGAAGTAGATGAGGTAGTACCTATTACCTGTTTATTATCAAACCTTTGGGAGTTACTTCTACGTTTGCTTATTATGCCATGCTATGCTAGTAGACGTGGATTGGGTGAGTGATATCCATGACAGATGTGAGTTTTGTTAAATAATGGTTTATCTAAGGTGGCAACTTAAACACACATCTGGGTGGATTGACGCACCTGGGTATTCCAGGACTTGCCTGTTTTCTTTTGGACCGCCACCCAGACTCAAAGGGATCATGAGACTATTCATACTAGAAACTTCCGTGTGCAGCCACAAGCTATTATGGGCTCTAGCATACTAAGTCGTGCGAACTCTTACAGTGGTAGACTAGCAGATGTAGGGGATGTAGGTGGTACGGTCTACCCGATCATAAGGTGCTAGCGCTTCTGAAAGACTATGTCTCGGTCATCCGTTTTCTCAAACACCATGTAGTGCGAGAAACCAAACGGAGGCGATCGAGTCTTGTGGGGAAAAGTATGCAAACCTCTACAGAGTGTAATAAACTAATCATGGTTAGCCGTGTCCCCGGTTATGGACATCTTGAGTATCTAGTACTTGGATTATCATGTGAATCTCAACATGTTACTCTAAATTAATTTTGTTGGGTTATGTTTAATGATGATGCTTAATTGGGATTGAGAATACTGTCAACCATTCTCAATGTTTAACAACTACCATGATAGTTAAATAAAAAAATTATTCCTTTGAAGTAGGGAAAAATTGGCTTTACGCGAAACTGTAACCATAGAGCTTTCCACCAGCCAAATATGCATATAGTATAGCTGTTTCTTTCCATTACTCTCTATGTGTTACATTGCCAGCATATTCCATGTGCTGACCCGTTTCGGGCTGCAATGTTAATGTTGCAGACTTTTCAGACGACGATTAAGGAGTTTTAGGTCGTGGTTCTATACTCAGTGATGCCGTTGGAGTTGATGGACTCACTTATCTTCCAAGCCTTCTGCTGTTATCGTTATTAGATGGCCTTAAGCCATATTTATTGTAATAAGTTCTTTATTGAGACACTCGATGTAATAAGTGTGTGATTTCTACTCTGCTATAAATCCTCCGAGTACTTTGTGGTGTCAGCATTACTGATCTAGGGATGACACCGGAGCACAGAGATCAGACTGTTTGAGGTCTGGTCGCTACGGAGATGGTATCAGAGCACACGCTGACTATAGGACACGACCACTAAGATAAAGACCTAGATCACTATTCACCCTCTTCTCTTTTGACTCCTCATCTTTTCTACTCTTTTAGGATGGTGGATGCAAGGAATAAGTTCACACAACCGGATGAAAATACCTCCTTTGGACGTCACTTGAAGGAAGTCACTAGATACCTGAATATAGGAGTACCAAGCTTCACCGGAACCTACAACGCCACTTTACCTGAAGAAGAGCGCTGGATGATTCAAGTACAAGTTCCAGGAAGGACGTTCATGCCAGTCACTGAGCCCATAGAGTTTTATTTTGATGCACCAACTTGGAGTCTAGGAGAGAGCATGGCAGTTCACATCGCCATGGGACGCATTGGAGAAGTCTACCACAAGGATCTCAAGGATACTATCTACCAGATTTGTGGGCGCCGAGATGAACACTGGGAGATGATCAGCACTAGGAAGGATAGATCAATCACAGCTTTTATCCAGGAGTTAAACCAGCACATTCGACAGGAGAACCAGATGTGCGCCGACATGATAGATCTGAAGAAGGCTAAGACTAGAATCAAGGAACTAGAGGAAGAACTCAAGGCTACATGTGAAGATTATGAAGAAGAAATTGAAGTATTGGTGGAGAAGAATGACGACCTGATCAAGAAGACTGGAATATTTATGGGAGGCCCTACACCAGTAGATGAAGACGAAGAACCCAAGGAGATTAGCCTGGAAGACTACATCATCATCGACGGCACCGACTCGGATCCAGATAGTAGCGATGATGACTATGTTGATGAAGCTGGAGCAGATATCATGGAGTCTGCAACCGAAGAATATTTCTAGTAGACCACCTCATCAGTAGTAGTAGTCCCCCATGTAAATATAGTAGTCCGAACACTTTTGTGATAGATAGATCAATTGTATGCCCTTGTTTGATTGAATGAAGTGAATTGTTTGCTTTTGCCTCATGTGCATATGGGTAGTGTTTTCTCTTTAGACCCCCTCTATTCTTACATCTCATCTTTTCTAAAAAACCCTCAGATGCCTCCGAGACGTGACCCCGGATTTTCCTTTCAAACGGAGCTCACCCAGTTGATCCAGCAGCAGAACACATTGATGTAGTTGCTAGTCCAGAATCAGAATCAGGGGAACAACAACAACAACCCACCACCACCACCACCACCTATTGACCACTTAGCCCATTTTCTTAGGCTGAATCCGCCGGTGTTTTCCAGTAGCACCGAGCCGATAGTAGCAGATGATTGGCTCCACAAGAAAGCTAGGGAGTTGACCACAGCAGGATGCACAGATGCGGAGAAGGTGAAGTTTGCCACACATCAGCTAGAAGGAACCGCAGCATCATGGTGGGAGGATTTCACAGCCACTTTCCCAGTCGACACTGTCACATGGGACCAGTTTCAGCAGGCCTTTCGTACTGCCCATGTTTCAGCAGGAGCTATGGCCATGAAGAAGCGTGAGTTTCGCAACTTGCGCCAAGGAGGACGGATAGTTGGCAAGTACGTGGAGGACTTTAGTAAGTTAGCACGTTATGCCCCAGATGACGTTGCTACGGATGCAGCAAAGTAGGAGAAGTTTCTGGAAGGACTGAATGATGAGTTGAGCATGCAGTTTATGGTAGCCACCTTCAACAACTACCAGGAGTTGGTAGATCGTGCTCTTATGATTGAAGGCAAGCAGCAGCAAATTGAGAATTGCAAGAGGAAGTATGGACAAGGAAAGTATAATTCAGGAGCTCAGCAGAAGCCACGTTTTACCCCTAGACCGGGAGGACGTTTTCAGCATACCAATGGAGGAGGTAGCTCGCACAATCACAATGGCACCAAAAATGGAAATGGCAATGGAGGAAGCAACGGCCAGAATCACACCAACCCGTCAACCCTAGCCAAGAAGGACCTAAGCCAAGTCACTTGCTTTAAGTGTTAGAAGACCGGACATTATGCCAATGAATGTCCTGAAGGCCAAAATGGCAATGGAAGTTCTGGAAAGAAGCCGAACCCTTTTAACAGGGGACAGGTGAACCACGTTAGCATGGAGGAGGTTGAAGCTCAGCCCGATGCAGTAATAGGTAAGTTTTTGGTTAAGTCATTTACTGCACTCGTTCTTTTTGATACTGGTGCATCGCATTCATACATCTCAAGGGGATTCGTGGATAAGTATAAACTATCAACCCAAGCCCTTAGGTCACCCATGTTAGTAACCTCGCCTGGAGCAGAGTATGTGGCTAGTCTATGGTGTGATCGGTTACCATTAGGGATTGGTAATATGTTTTTCCCTCAGACCTAATAGTATTGGAATCCCAAGGATTGGATGTGATATTAGGCATGGATTGGTTATCAAAGTATGAAGGGAATATTGAATGTGCTAGTAAGTCAATTTTGCTTACCACCCCAGAAGGGAGAAGGATCAAGTATGTATCCCGGCATGTGCCAAAGAGGACTCAAGTAAATTGCCTAACAGGAGTTATGCAAGAGGAAGTACCAGTGGTAAGGGATTTTCCTGAAGTATTTCTAGAGGAGTTGCTAGGCATGCCACCGGATAGAGATATTGAGTTTTTGATTAAGCTATTGCCAGGCCAGGGCCAATATCAAAGAGACCATATAGGATGCCAGTAAAGGATTTGGTGGAAATTAAGAAGCAGATTAAGGAGTTACTGGATAAAGGATATATCCGCCCAAGTTCTTCACCTTGGGGATCGCCAGTACTTCTGGTAGAAAATAAGGATGGATCATTAAGGATGGTTGTTGATTATCGAGGATTGAATGAAGTAACGATAAAAAACAAGTACCCACAACCAATGATCAACGATCTGTTTGATCGATTGCAAGGAGCTAAGGTATTTTCCAAGAACGATCTGCGATCAGGATACCACCAGTTGAAGATTCGAGAACAGGATATTCCTAAGACAGCTTTTACCACCAGGTATGGGCTGTATGAGTATACCGTTATGTCATTTGGTCTGACTAACGCACCTGCCTATTTTATGAACATGATGAACAAAGTGTTTATGGAGTTCTTGGATAAGTTCGTCGTAGTGTTCATTGATGATATCCTGGTTTATTCGAAGAATGAAGAGGAGCATAATGAGCATTTGCGTTTGGTACTTGGAAAGCTCAGAGAACATCAATTATATGCCAAATTCAGCAAATGTGAGTTTTGGTTGAAGGAAGTAGGATTCCTCGGACACGTTATATCTGGAGAAGGTATAGCAGTTGATCCCACTAAAGTTGATACCGTGACCAAGTGGGAAGCCCCAACAATAGTTGGAGAGATCCGGAGTTTTCTTGGACTCTCAGGATACTACCGGAGATTTATTGAGAATTTCTCAAAGATTGCGAAGCCTATGACAGAGTTGTTGAAGAAAGATACCAAGTTCATATGGACAGAGGAATGTGAGGCTAGTTTCCAAGAGTTGAAGAAATGCTTAGTTACCTCACCAGTGTTGATTTTGCCAGACCAGACCAAAGATTATGAGGTGTATTGCGACGTTTCACGTCGAGGACTTGGAGCAATGCTTATGCAGGAAGGGAGAGTTGTTTCATATGCCTCAAGACAACTGAAGCCTCATGAGTTAAATTATGCCTCGCATGATTTAGAATTAGCAGCTGTAGTGCATGCTTTGAAAACATGGAGACATTTCCTTATTGGAAACCATTGTGAGGTGTACACGGATCATAAGAGTTTGAAGTACATTTTCACCCAGAAGGAGTTGAATCTCAGACAAAGGAGATGGTTGGAGCTTATCAAGGATTATGATATGAAATTGCATTATCATCCCGGGAAGGCTAATGTAGTAGCTGACGCATTAAGCCGTAAGAGCCATGTCAATACGTTAATGACGGGAGAAATACCCAAGGAGTTAGCAGAAAATCTTCATGAATTATGTTGGGAAATAGTTCCGAGAGGCTATGTAGAAGCATTGGAGATTCAGTCAACTTTGATGGATAGAATCAGGGAAGCTCTGAAAACTGACAAAGAGATTGCCGCTATAAAGGAGAAACTGAGCAATGGAAAAGCTAATGGATTTCGTGAGGATGAGCACGCTACCCTATGGTTTGAAGACCGTGTTTACGTGCCCAATGACCCGGAGATCAGGAAGTTGATTTTGCAGGAGGCACACGACTCACCATATTCAATTCACCCAGGAAATACCAAGATGTATTTGGATCTAAAGGATATTTTCTGGTGGACCGGAATGAAGAAGGATATTGCGGAGTATGTAGCAGTTTGTGATGTATGTCAGAGAGTAAAGGCAGAGCATCAGAAGCCAGCAGGATTGTTACAACCATTGCCGATACCCGAATGGAAGTGGGATACGCTAGGCATGGATTTTATCATGGGATTGCCCAGGACTCGTTCAGGCTATGACTCGATTTGGGTTGTAGTCGATCGATTGACGAAAGTTGCTCATTTCATCCCAGTAAAGACCACTTATACCAGTGCTAAGTTGGCAAAGATATACATGACCATGATCGTATGTCTGCATGGAGTTCCAAGGAGTATCGTATCAGATAGAGGAACCCAGTTTACCTCAAAGTTCTGGAAGCAGTTGCATGAAACTTTGGGTACCAGGCTAGTGTTCAGTACAACTTTTCATCCACAGACAGATGGACAGACCGAGAGAGTAAATCAGATTTTGGAGGATATGCTGAGAGCTTGTGCGCTAGATTATGGATCTAGTTGGGACGACAATTTGCCATATGCAGAATTCTCTTACAACAACAGTTACCAAACAAGTTTAAAGATGGGCAGGACACCGTTGTCATGGGACGAAGTTGGAGACCGCCAGTTGTTTGGACCTGACTTGATTAAAGAGTCTGAACAGAAGGTGAAGTTGATTCGCGATAGGCTCAAGGTAGCCCAGTCCAGACAGAAAAGTTATGCAGATTCTAAACGCAAGGAGACAGTTTACGAAGTCGGAGATAGAGCTTATCTTCGAGTATCTCCACTTCGGGGAACAAAGCGTTTTGGAGTTAAAGGGAAGTTAGCACCACGATTTGTAGGACCATATCGAGTTTTGGAGCGTATGGGAGAAGTGGACTACAAGTTGGAATTGCCCGAAGGATTGTCAGGAGTTCATGATGTGTTCCACGTTTCTCAGTTAAAGAAATGTCACGCGGAGATGGCTGACATACCGTTGAGAGATACAGTGCCTTTGGAAACTATTCAGTTGGATAACGATTTGACCTACGAGAAGAAACCAATTAAGATCCTCGAGTTTCCCAGCCGAGTTACCCACAACAAGGTTATCAAGTTTTGCAAAGTTCAGTGGAGCCACCACAGGGAGGATGAAGCCACCTGGGAGCGAGAGGAAGATTTGCTCAAGGACCACCCTCACCTATTTTCTAGCCAACCCGAATCTCGAGGGCGAGATTCATCTTAAGGGGGGTAGGTTTGCAACATCCCAAATTTTCAATTTGGAATGTTATACATTAGATCATCATTGCATACCATATTTTATTTTGCATTTTGGTTGATCCTACAAAATTCTACGCAACTCAATGACCCACGGAAAGAGTTGGGGATTTCGTTATTTTCATATTTGAGTTTTCTCAAATTATGAAAATAGGATCATTTGATTCTATTTATTTTATCATCAATTATTTCTATTACAAAAATATGAGAGAGGGAATAAAATGACTTTCCCAAAATAGAGAAATATTGAGGATTTAATAATAAAATCAAATAAGATTTTATTTCGGAGTTTTTCGGTGTTTTATTTGAATTTAGGAAAAATGTGCGTTTTTCAAAATTGCATTTAGGTCCCGAATAAATGTTCACCTTGTGCGGCTTGATTTTAGAAGCCCGTGAAAATTTATTTTGGAATTTTTGGAGTCCGTTTAGTATATCTTTTTATTTTTCTTCTGCGAGGAATTATTTAAAAAAATGCGAACCGACCTACGGGCCGTGTCCTATCCGGACTCCGGCCCGACTCGCCCTTTATAAGCCGGCCCACCCCAGGCCGAACCCTAGCCACGAGCCGCCCGAAGCCCCGCCCGCCGCCGCCGCTACCAGCGCCGCCGCCGCCGCCGTCGCCCGCCACCGCGCCGCCGCCCGCCGCCATTCCGGACGCTGCCGCCGGATCCCGCCGCCCAAGGTTCGCCGCACCTCGAAATTCGTGCCGTCGTTTTTTTAAAAATCCGGTCGATTTTCGTCGGCTTTTCCGTCGGTTTTTTAGATTCGTTTTTTTAAATAGATCGGTTTTTCCGGTTTATTTAAATAGCGAGCGTTCGTCCGTCCGTTCGTTCTAGCGAACTTTCGTCGTTTTTCTTTTTCTCGGATTAAATCCGTGATTTTTCTGATCGCGATTCCTGATCCGATTTTCGTTTTAGTATAACTTTTGGCTCGTTTATCGGAATCAGGCGATTCAAGCGCCTAGAGTTTCGTCTCGAAACCCTCTATCCGTTTAACCAACTTAAACAAGATTTTGCTACTGTAAAATTTGCCCTAGATCCAGATTAGTAGAACGAAGTTGTTTTCTTTCGCCGTTTGACTTTCGTTGCTTCCTTCGATTTGATTCTTTTTGCCAACCGGAGTTCTTAAGTTGAACCTTCTGGTTAGATCTCTTATTTGAGTTTTAACTGTGCATTAGATGAGTTCTTATTGTATGCTTGCTTGTTTGTTTGTTTGTGATATAATACCCGGAGTGCGCCGCCTGTTACTTTGAATCGCTAGGTTTCCTGGATCATCAGCAAGGCAAGTAACACTTTGATCATACCTTTTCTACTACCCAGTTTTATTGCATTAGATCAATCCTCACACATTGCATGATTAGGATCTAATTAAATTGTGGGATGGGAAGTAGATGAGGTAGTACCTATTACCTGTTTATTATCAAACCTTTGGGAGTTACTTCTACGTTTGCTTATTATGCCATGCTATGCTAGTAGACTTGGATTGGGTGAGTGATATCCATGACAGATGTGAGTTTTGTTAAATAATGGTTTATCTAAGGTGGCAACTTAAACACACATCTGGGTGGATTGAGGCACCTGGGTATTCCAGGACTTGCTTGTTTTCTTTTGGACCGCCACCCAGGCTCAAAGGGATCATGAGACTATTCATACTAGAAACTTCCATGTGCAGCCACAAGCTATTGTGGGCTCTAGCATAGTTGACTAAGTCGTGCGAACTCTTATAGTGGTAGACTAGCAGATGTAGGGGATGTAGGTGGTACGGTCTACCCGATCGTAAGGTGCTAGCGCTTCTGAAAGACTATGTCTCGATCATCCATTTTCTCAAACACCATGTAGTGCGAGAAACCAAACGGAGGCGATCGAGTCTTGTGGGGAAAAGTGCGCAAACCTCTACAGAGTGTAATAAACTAATCATGGTTAGCCATGTCCCCGGTTATGGACATCTTGAGTATCTAGTACTTGGATTATCATGTGAATCTCAACATGTTACTCTAAATTAATTTTGTTGGGTTATGTTTAATGATGATGCTTAGTTGGGATTGAGAATGCTGTCAACCATTCTCAATGTTTAACAACTACCATGATAGTTAAATAAAAAATTTATTCCTTTGAAGTAGGGAAAAATTGGCTTTATGCAAAACTGTAACCATAGAGCTTTCCACCAACCAAATATGCATATAGTATAGCTGTTTCTTTCCATTACTCTCTATGTGTTACATTGCCAGCATATTCCATGTGATGACCCGTTTCGGGCTGCAACATTAATGTTGCAGACTTTTCAGACGATGATTAAGGAGTTTTAGGTCGTGGTTCTATACTCAGTGATGCCGTTGGAGTTGATGGACTCACTTATCTTCCAAGCCTTCCGTTGTTATCATTATTAGATGGCCTTAAGCCATATTTATTGTAATAAGTTCTCTACTGAGACACTCGATGTAATTAGTGTGTGATTGCTACTCTGTTATAAATCCTCCGAGTACTGTGTGGTGTCAGCATTACTGATCCAGGGATGACACCGGAGCACAGAGATCAGACTGCTTGAGGTCTGGTCGCTACATCAGTCATGTGGTTTGTACATCCACTATCGAGGACCCATTCAGTGGCTTTGGGTTGATCATCCTGCAGACGAATTAGTGCAACTTACAAACTCATATACTTCATCAGTGAAGAATATGACATCAATTCATCAGATCAATTTCATCAAGTAAAAGAACTGATAAAGCAATATGAGGACGTGAGAAATGAAAGTTCATTTCTTCATGATTAGGATGCGTCCTATCAGGCATGCTCAGGTCTCCAGCAAATTCTTCAGACGATTACGTGCGTCTAGAGACCTGACCCTGCAGAAGAGATTAGTTCTTTTTCTTCACCACCCACATCTGAAGGGGTGGCAAAGAGTTCATCATTCTGCAAGCTCCATACGAGAAGGATGGCATAGAATCCAGTCCATTTCGTTTCACATAAGAGGGGTTAGAGTAAGCATAAGAGTATGCAGAAAAATTCTTCGAGGACTTATGGACATAATGATTTGAAGAATAATGCACATATCCATAATCCTGAGATCTTCCCTGCGAAACAGACGGGTTAGCACGATGATGTTCATATGAGGACTTTGATCCATATGAGGAATTTGGTCCGTATGAGGACTTGAATCCATATGAAGAATTTGGTCCATATGAAGAACTTGATCTGGGGTTCCTGTTCTTCACAGGTGGCGTCATGATGACATTCACCTGAAGATTTTCAAGGCATCTTTTGGGAATCCAGATTTTCTTCATCGGGGAGCCATTCCTGCAGTTAGTGCCAATATATCTAGCAAATACTTCACCATTTTGATTTTTGAACAGTTTATAGTTGGAATCAATTGACTCATCATCAGAATGAGGAGATTCACATGCAAATCCAGATAAGTTAGATGGATCAACTGGAGGTCCCTTTGCAGCAACCCATGTAGTTTTGGGGTACTGCTCAGGCTTCCAATATGTACCATCAGCATTGAGTTTCCACTCAAAGGCGATACCCTCTTTCCTAGGGTTCCTGTTGAGGATCTGCTTTTTAAGCACATCACAAAGAGCCTGATGCCCTTTGAGGCTTTTGTACATGCCTGTCATGTACACTTCCTTCAACCCTGCATCGTCAATGATACTAGCAATGTCCTCAGATGAGGAATTAGTGATAGCAGAGGCATGTAAAGAATTTGAAACATTAGCAGCATTTGAACATTCAGGTGAAGAATTAGCAAATTCACATTCAATGCACTTCAAGCATGGAGGAACAAATTCTTCCTGAGAAGCGCTGATTTGTTGAGCAAGTAATGAATCGCGCTCCTTCTGAAGACCTTCATAACTCACTCTTAGCTTCTCAAGGTCTTGCTTTCTTTGAAGAAATTCATAAGAAAGCTTCTCATGATCGGATAAGAGAGTGTTATGATGACTTTGAAGATTGTCAAACCTAGTCTGAAATCTCTGAAGATTTTCAGTCAGGGCTTTAGTACGATCCATTTCTTCACCCAACATATCATCACTTTTGTCTAGCATGTTTTGAACCTTTTCTAAAGCCCTTTTTTTACAACAATCTTAGCAAGTTTAGAATAGCTAGGCTTAAGATTTTCATCAGATTCATTCTCACTTGATTTAGATGAGGTATATTTGAGTACCTTGGCACCCTATGCCATGAAGCAGTAGGTGGGAGCGTAGTCATCACCCCCTTCATCAGCTTTGTTGGTGAGGTTATTTTCTTCAGTGTGGAAGATAGACTTGCTGACGAATGAAGTAACGAGAGCTAGGCTCGCCACTCCGGATTCGGACTCCTCAGATGACTCCTCTTCCTCATTTTCTTCAGATTCAGCCTCAGAGTCCATTTCCTTGCCAATGAATGCCCTGGCCTTCTTGGAGTTTCTCTTCTTGTGATATGAAGGCTTTGATGATTTTGATGATGAGGATTTTGAGGATTTCTTCTTTTTCTTTGCATCATCAAAACTGTAATCCTTGTATTTCTTCTTCTTTGATTCCTTTTCCCATTGAGGACAGTCTTGAATGTAATGTCCAGGCTTCTTTCATTTGTGGCAGAGCCTCCTCTTGTAGTCACTTGATGAGGAATCATTGCTCCTTGAGGGTCTTCCAAGGCGACCATGCCTTGAGAACTTTTGGAACTTCTTCACGAGCAGAGCCAGATCATGGCTCGGTTCTTCATGATCACCAAGGTTGCTATCAGAGTCTTCATCTTTGGACTCAGATACTGCCTTGGCCTTTAGTGCACGTGATCTGCCATAGCTTGAACCATAGAGATCTCTCTTTTCAGCAAGTTGTAACTCATGAGTATTTAGCCTCTCGAGAATATCAGCGGGATCAAGTGACTTGTAATCAACACGTTCTTGTATCATCAATGCCAGAGTGTCAAATGAGGAATCAAGCGATCTCAGCAATTTCTTCACCACCTCATGGTCGGTGATGTCAGTGGCACCAAGTGCTTGAAGCTCATTTGAGATGTCAGTGAGGCATCGAAGGTTTGTTGAACATTTTCATTATCGAGTCTTTTGAAGCGGTTGAAGAGATTGCGAAGAACATCAACTCGAGAGTCACGCTGAGTTGAGAATCCTTCATTCACTTTGGACAACCTGTCCCAGATAAGCTTCGCTGTCTCCAAAGCACTCACTTTGCCATACTATCCTTTGCTCAGATGGCCACATATGATATTCTTTGCTTGAGAGTCGAGTTGCTTGAATCTCTTCACATCAGCAGCATTCAGAGAAGGTGTGACTGAGGGAACACCATTTTCCACAACATACCAGAGATCGTTATCAATTGCTTCAAGATGCATTCGCATCTTATTCTTCCAGTAGGGGTAGTCCGTCCCATCGAAGGTAGGACACCCAGCAGAGACCTTGATCATACCTGCGGTCGACATAACTAAAACTCCAGGCGGTTAAACCAAAATCACACAGAACAAGGGAGTACCTTGCTCTGATACCAATTGAAAGTGCGTTATATCGACTAGAGGGGGGGTGAATAGGCGATTTTTATGAAATTCTTCACTAAGGAATTTGCCGATGAGGAAATTCCTTAGCGAAGAACTACTAGCAGTGAAATAAGTACTCAAAAGTAAACATAACAGAATACAAGCATAGTCATCATGATGAAATGAAGACAGGCACAGAGTACAGGAAGTGTAGTCACAGGATAACACTGGATGAAGACAAACTGACTGAAGAAATTGAACTGAGGAAATTGAGAAAGTCTTCAGTCAAAGTCTTCAAACACAGATATGAACAAACACACAACACAGTTATGAGGAAATGAAAGAGTTGAGGGAATAGAACCAGTAAGCTTGGTGAAGACAATGATTTGGTAGATCAGTTATAACTGCCGTCTCAGTTGTACGTCTGGTTGGAGCGGCTGAGTATTTAAACTCGAGGACACATAGTCCTGGACACCCAGTCCTGAACACGCAGCTTAGGACACCCAGTCCTCACCATATTCTCCTTGAACTAAGGTCACACAGACCTCATCCAATCACTCATGGTAAGTCTTCAGGCGACTTCCAAACCTTCACACTTGGTCACTCGGCGATCCACAATTCCTCTTGGATGCTCTAGACCATGACGCCTAACCGTCTGGAAGAAGCACAGTCTTCAAAGGTAACAAGCATCGGATCCATGCAGGATCAATCTCTTCAGTGATGCTCAATCACTTGGGGTTTGTAGGTGTTTGGGTTTTGGGTTTTTGGTTTTTCCTCACTTGATGATTTTCGCTCAAAGTCCTCAGAGGATGGGTTTCTCTCAAATGACAATTGTCAGTTTCTCTCGGAGCAGCCAACCAGCTAGTGGTTGTAGGGGGCGGCTATTTATAGCCTAGGGAGCAGCCCGACATGATAAGACATAAATGCCCTTCAATGATATGACCGTTAGGTGGATAGATATTTTCGGACAGCTGGCGCATAGCACAGCAACGGTCGGAATTTTGAGTAGCAAAATCCTCAGGGCTATCATGTTCCTCACTGTGTAGGCAATTCGCACTAGCGAATTCCTAACTCCTCAGTCAGGACAAATTCCTTAGACACCAGAAGAACTTCATCTCTGTCACTGAAGAAATTGACTGAACTGTATGAGATTTCCAATGGCTTCACTCGAAGGGATTGGTAGGTGTAGGATTTTGAGTTGAGCATCACATGGAAAATTTTCCTTAGTATTTCCTCGACCCCCTTTAACAGTAAGGTGTTTCCTATGACTCAAGAAAGAAAAAAAACAAAACTATGAAAATGAAAGTCTTCAAGCTTCATATTCCTCGCATGAATATCAAGTCTTCACGGACACACCTATTTCTTCACTTTCAAAGTCTTCATGAAAGTCTTCAGAAATACCAAAATCTTCAGTCGAAGATATTCATTTTTAGGGGTCGACTTTTCTTGTAAATAGTGAACTCCTCATAGACGTATAGACCTGTGTACACTCACAAACGCATTAGTCCCTTAACCTATAAGTCTTTAATACACCAAAATCACTAAGGGCACTAGATGCACTTACATAACACCATCTACTCCTTCTTTATAAAGGTGCGGGTCATCCTAGAAGTAATGTCTTAAATCATAGAAACACTTGTTCTTTTGCTGGTATGTGAAACTAGGTGGTATAAATTTAGCAATAATGTAATTAGCATAATCATCATACGATGGAGCAGTACGAGAAGTATTTATGACAACTAATTGTTCACCAGGAAAGCTATCATCAATAGGTAGGTGGTCATCAAGAACATTCTCTAACCTAGACAAGTTGTCTGCAATAGGGTTCTCGGCTCCCTTTCTATCAATAATATGCAAATCAAATTCTTGTAGTAGGAGAACCCATCTAATAAGTCTAGGTATAGCATCTTTATTGTCCATAAGATATTTAGTAGCAGCATGATCACTGTGAACAGTTACTTTAGAATCAACAATATAAGGTCTGAACTTATCACAAGCAAATACAACTGCTAAAAATTCCTTTTCAGTAGTAGCATAATTTCTCTGGGCACTGTCTAGAGTTTTACTAGCATATTGGATAACATTTAATTTCTTATCAACTCTTTGTCCTAAAACAGCACCTACATCATAATCACTAGCATCAGACATAATTTCAAAGGGTAAATTCCAATCAGGTGGCTGAACAATAGGTGCAGAAATCAAGGCTTTTTTAATTATTTCAAATGCTTCTACACAATCATCATCAAAGACAAAAGGAACATCTTTTTGTAAAAGATTAGTCAGAGGCCTGGTGAGGGAGTCCTGGATTAGGGGGTCTCCGGACAGCCGGACTATATCCTTTGGCCGGACTGTTGGACTATGAAGATACAAGATTGAAGACTTCGTCCTGTGTCCGGATGGGACTCTCCTTGGCGTGGAAGGCAGGCTAGGCAATACTGATGTGTATATCTCCTCCCTTGTAACCGACCTTGTGTAACCCTAGCCCCCTCCGGTGTCTATATAAACCGGAGGGTCTAGTCCGTAGGACAACATATAATCATACCATAGGCTAGCTTCTAGGGTTAGCCTCTACGATCTCGTGGTAGATCAACTCTTGTAATACTCATATCATCAAGATCAATCAAGCAGGAAGTAGGGTATTACCTCCATCGAGAGGGCCCGAACCTGGGTAAACATCGTGTCCCCCGCCTCCTGTTACCATCCACCTTAGACGCATAGTTCGGGACCCCCTACCCGAGATCCACTGGTTTTGACACCAACATCGGTGCTTTCATTGAGAGTTCCACTGTGCTGTCACCATAAGGCTTGATGGCTCCTTCGATCATCGGTAGCGATGAGGTCTAGGGTCAGGTTTTCCTCCCCGGACAGATCCTTGTATTCGGCGACTCTGCACCGCGGGCCATTCGCTTGGCCATCTGGAGTAGATCGAGAGCTACGCCCCTGGCCATCAGGTCAGATTCGGAAGCTTGAACTACACTGTCGACATCCGTGGAGACTTGATCTTCGACGGATTCGAGCCTGTGTCAGGTGCGCTGCATAGCCACGACGAGCATGACATAACTCTATCATCGGACAGTATTCGGGAGATCACATCTGCAACTACTCCGGCCGTCAATCCGGAGCAAATCGCGCCATCCGAGAGCGGAGGGATAGACCCCGCCACGGAGGCCGCGCTCTCGGCGGCAATAGAGCCGGATGCTGACTTTACCCCTTATGAGAGCCGTGTTGCCGAACCACTGGATTCATCTCTGGCCACAGACTCCGAGCCGCTTACATCCTTGCCCGTCGAACCCGACTGGGCGCTGATCATGGAGTTCACCTCCACGGATATCTTTCAGCACTCGCCTTTCGGTGATCTTCTAAATACATTAAGGTCTCTCTCCTTGTCAGGAGAACCTTGGACGAACTATGTTCGGCTAGAATGGGATGCGGACGACGAAGAAATTCGCTGCCCACCCACAACCCACTTGGTAGCCACTATCGACGACTTAATCGACATGCTTAACTTCGACTCCGAAGACATCGACGGCATGAACGAAGATGCAGGAGATGAACAGGAACCTGCGCCCACAGGGCACCGGACAACCACTTGATCACATGATATATACATGGTGGATACACCCAAAGAGGGCAATGGCGAAGAGACAACGGAGGATGCCCCCTCCAAGCAACCCAAGCACCGACGTCAGCAGCGCCGCTCTAAGTCCCGCCATAGAAAAAACAGCGATAATAGTGCAAGAGGAAATAACAGTCCAGTCGACACTAGAAGAAACGACGACTGCACCGCCCAAGTGGCAGAGCACGATCAAGATGCAAATGGCGAACATAGTGCGGATCCGGTGTTCGAACACGGCGACACCAAGGATAAACCTCATCAAACCCCGTATGGGGAGGAAAGCAGTCCGGACGAAGATGCACACATCATCCCGGAAACGCACTTGGAGCAAGAGAACCTCCGTAGAAGGCTTATTGCCACAATGAGGAGCCTGAAGAAGCAGAAGCAAAGGCTTAAGGCCGCACAAGATACGCTCAACAGCAGGTGGAACAAAGTGCTCGACAATGAAACAAAGTATGGTGGAAGTTACCACACAAATAGCTATCCAAAGCGCAAGCTATTACCTGAATTCGACGATGAGGCCTTAGAGCCCACACAACCGAAAAATGATACGGCCAACCGGCCGGATCCACCACCTTGGGACCGTGATAGAGCAGCTAGCAAAGTCGCACATAAGTCAACACACGATCTACATGAGAACTTGCGCCAAAAATCCGATGCGACCAGATCCATCTATGGATCTAGGAAGCGCGCTCTGGCACAAAATCAAAACCGAATACTACAACCGTCCGAACACCATGGCATATCCCAATACAGGGGTCCCGCACACCCCCTATGTTTCACCGATGAGGTGCTGGATCACGAATTCCCAGAAGGATTAAAAAAGTGAACATAGAGGCGTATGACGGGACCATAGACCCTGGAGTCTGGATCGAGGACTTTATCCTCCATATTCATATGGCTCATGGAGACGATCTCCATGGCATTAATTACTCGCCCCTCAAGCTTAAAGGGCCAGCTCGGCACTGGCTGAAAAGCCTCCCGGAAAACTCAATTGGAAGTTGGGAGGAGCTCGAGGACGCTTTTCGGGCTAATTTTCAAGGGACTTATGTCCGACCTCTGGATGCAGACGATTTAAGTCATATAATCCAACAGTCCAGAGAGTCCGCCCGAAAGCTTTGGAACAGGTTCCTCACCAAGAAGAACCAAATCGTCGACTGTCTGGACGCCGAAGCCTTAGCAGCTTTTAAACACAGTGTCCAAGACGAATGGCTTGCTAGACACCTCGGCCAAGAAAAATCGAGAACAATGGCAGCCCTAACAAGCCTCATGACTCACTTTTGCGCGGGCGAAGACAGCTGGTTGGCCCGTAACAGCACCAGCGACCCAAGCACATCCGAAGTCAGGGATGGCAATGGAAAACCACAACATAACAAAAACAAGTGTCGAAATAAAGAAGGTAGCCCAGATAATATGGCGGTAAATGCCGGATTCAAGGGCTCTCGACCAGGTCAGTGGAAAAAGCCTTTCAAAGGCAGTAGAGAAGGACCATTTGGCCTAAACAAGATTCTTGACAAGCTCTGTCAGATTCATGGCACCCCCGACAAACCTGCAAATCGCATCCACAGAGAATGTTGGGTCTTCAAGCAGGCCAGTAAGCTAAACGCCGAACACAAAGGGGAAGAGACACCAAGTGAAGACAAGGATGAACCTCGCCAGCAAAGCACCGGGGGACAGAAAAAGTTCCCACCAGAGGTTAAAACGGTAAACATGATCCATGTGACGAAGAGGAGAAGCAAGCATGCACTCCGAGACACACGCACCATAGAGCCCGTCACCCCTAGGTTCAACCCCTGGTTGGCCTGCCCGATCACTTTTGATCATAGGGATCACGCGACAAGTATCCGGCACGAAGGAATGGTGGCCTTGGTGTTAGAGCCAATAGTAAACGGGTACCATTTCACATGAGTCCTCATGGACGGAGGTAGTGATCTAAATCTGATATATCAGGACACAGTAATAAGCCACAGTAATACTACCTTCAAGGGAGTAATACCAGGCCAAGAGGCCCGCTGTACGGGCTCTCTACTACTAGAGGTTGTATTCGGTTCTCCCAATAACTTCCGAAGCGAAAGGTTAACTTTCCACGTTGCTCCATTCCGAAGTGGTTATCAAGCACTACTGGGAAGAACAACTTCCGCTCGTTTTAATGCAATACCACATTATGATTTTCTCAAGCTTAAGATGCCCAGTACACGTGGCATCATCACAGTTAGCAGAAATACCGAACGTTTTTTATGTGCGGAAGAGGATGCGGCGGCTTTAACAGCCGCGAACTAGACGACCTCACCAACCAGAAAAAATGACAGGTCGTCAAGACCACGGACACGGTTAGACGAGTCCGGTGCTCCACCACATATACATGAGATTGGTTTGATGATCAAACCCTCATAGACGATACCAGGGGCTTCCCGCGTGTAATCAGGGCCAGCCCGGCTCAACTTGACTTCTCTTGAATTTTGATAGTTCATTGATAATAACTAATTCTTTTTTTGGCACGGCAACTTTAACCTAAGTTCTTTCCTTTTACTGATGACAATCGTGCTACACTCGTCCCGGACACGGCACAACGGAGACACAGGCGCAGATGTGCAGCAGGGACCCGCCCAAAGGTTTATTTTTAGATTAAGCCCCTGCGTAAACCTTTTTTACTGTCTCTTGTTGCTCACATCCTCCGGTTACTCCACACAACCGAGAAGGATGCTGACGTTATTGGCATGTGGCCATGTCAGGATATTGCACGTACCCGGACACATGGGGTTTATTATTAAGGGCATTGTTTAGCCCGGTATATGTTATAAAGACCGAACACCTTAGGGAGTGTTCGGCGTCGTGAGTTTGGCCTTATATGCATCAGCTTCGAATCATGTCTTTGATAAAATGTTGGGTTTGCTCGGCTCCCACGTTTTGGTACCTTACGTTCCATTATATTGGCTAAGGTAGCACTGGGAGAACTACTGTGATTGTGCCCTGGTTCATCCGGATGAGCACCTCAGTAGAGAAAGCCGAAAACTGACTGTCATGATGTAGCGAAAGACTGGTCAACCACTCGATGACTCAGCAGAATCTTCGGGATTCCTCCACATTAACGAAGGGCCGTTTCCCGGTCATGTACGTACGCGCCTCGTATTCGGACGAGCGCAGAAGTACCAGGGGCTATATAGTAGCCCCACCATCAAACTCCTATGGCTAAGTGAAGTGTTAAAGCCATATAGTCTGATTGCCTTGTTCGCTGTGCTACCACCTCCTTAATGGACCAAGACGTTGGATCAAGTGTTGATCCGCGTTTTCTGTGAACACCCCCGCATTATATGCGTGGGGGCGGAAGCCGATGACTACAAACTTTTAGGTTATATACATATATACATAAACGGCCGCATAGGAGGCATCATAGTACTTTCGGGCAAAAGTATAAATGCAGCCTTGATAACTCAATAAAACATTGTTTTTACAATGGAAGTACATGTCACTAGAACATAATATTCTTCGCGCACTGAGCCTCTATCGAACAAGCGCCTTCAAGAACTTCTTCAAAGTAGTGCTCGGCAGCCACTCGGCCTATGGCCGAACCCTGTGTTGCAACAGTGGTGGCCTCCATCTCCGCCTAGTATGTCTTGACACGGGCAAAGGCCATCCGTGCACCCTCTATGCACGCCGATCTCTTCATAGCATCGATGCCCGGCACCACCAAGGAATTGTGGCACGAAACTAAAATAGCTATTCGGCCTTGGCCCTCCCGGCCACAGATGATCCACAATGGACCTCATGGCAAGTCCGGACAACCTATGGAGCTCGGCCCACTCGGCCATTCGCTCATTCAATAGCAGTGGACGGACTAGAGCATGAAACTATGACCAGAACAGCTTTTCCACTTCGTGATCTTTCTGATCCTTGAAGTACTCGGCCGCATCAGCAACACTTGCAGCCAAATCCACGTAGGCATTCGCAGAACTCCATAGTCGGTCAAGAGAAGCATACTTCGGATCTCCGAATTTAGTCCACAATAAGAAGGGCTTCCCAGACACGATATCCGCAGCTTGATGCAGCTCCTCCTTCGCCGCTCTAATTTTGGAGCGGGCTTCCTTGGCAACTACTAGGGCCTTCTCCAGGTCCGTCGCCCTTGCTCGGCTTTCTTCTTCAAGAAGCTGGTAAGCGGCATGTTTTAACTCTACAACCATTTTGGCCATTCTTTCCTTGCTCTCGCAATGCGCGGCCTGTTCGGCCCTCCACTCTTCGGCCACCTTTAGAGCGGCCGCATTGTTACTCCTTGCTTGTTCCTTGGCTCGGGCAAGCTCCGCCCGAAGGGTCTCCATGGTGGCAGCTCCATCTGCAGTCACAACATATTAAAGATAATGGCATCATGCTCCTCTTATTATGTGATGATCACCAGAGAAATCACTTACCCTGTGCCTCGTCAAGCCGCTGGTTGACAAGCACGATATCGGCATCGGTCGCATCAAGTTGCCGCTTTAGCTCGGTAACCCATCAGTTCGGCTAGCCACCGGAGCCTCAGCCACCTGCACATAAAGACAGTCGGGTTATTACCTGGGAATATGATCGTCGGGTTGCCGCCGTTCTCGATGACAACCAGAGTCTCAGGGGCTACTATCTGCATAGGGCACACCTAACGTGTGCGGTACTATCAGAAACATACACTATTTCACGTACCTCAAAGCCTTTCAGCAGACTCATAAAGGCTTCGTGCAATCCGCTTTCAGCGGATAAAATCCTTTCAATTACCGTACCCATCAGCGTACGATGCGCTTCCAAGACGGCCGCTTGCCCCAGAAGATTCTTTAGTGCGTCCGACCGCACACTGTACGGTTCCGGATTCTTGCTACCGCTCTCCTTAGGAGCCGGATACTAGGGATTCCAGGTAGCCAAAGGGTTATCCTCTGGCCTTGGCGGACCCGGAGATACCCTCCGCGATGACACTTCAGGGTCGCCCGTCTCATGAGGCAGGGTGTCAGGGGGAGGCATTTCGCTCTCCATCATCTCCGGAAGAAGATCCCCCAAAGACGAACTCTGTCGAGAAGGGCTACGATCCGGACTACAATTTATAAGCATCTGTTATTGTCTTCGGAAGTAAGGTAGGATATTTTCACTATTTAGTACTTTTTGATTACTTACAGCTCGGTAGAGGGCTGATCCCCGCATGGACATTGTGCGGCAAGAATACCCTCCGAGGCAGGACCCTCTGGCGAAGATTTCTTCTCCCGTTTGGAAACCTTAGTTTCCGGATCTTCAGAGGTAGTCCTCTTCCTTCCCCGGGGAGAGAGAATGTCAGATTCTTCCCCCTGGTTATCCTCCCTCGCGAAGGCGTTGATTCCCCCGGTTGGAGTGAGTAGCGAGTGAGGCCCGCTTTCGCCCTCTTTATTCCTCTCTTCATCTTCCTTTGAGGGCACTAGATAAGGCACCGGCTCAAGCATCTTGTCCAGTACCGGATTGTCCAAGCCCTCAGGAAGGGGGGCTGAACACCTGATCATCTTTGCCTTTGTTATCCAGTCCTAGTCAAAGAGCGACTCTTTATAATGATGCCATGATAAATAAAAGGACATCGGATTCGGCCATGGGATTACTTACTTGGGTAGCAGGGCGGTTGCAGCTCAAACCCACATCCTCGGTGGTACCCGGACACTCTATTTGGGGTCCGAAGAACGACTTGTACATCTCTTCGAGCGTCATGCCGAGGAAATGATGAATAGCTCGCGGTCCTTCCGGGTTGAATTCCCACATACGGAGGGGCCGACGTTTGCAAGGCTGGACTCGATGAACCAGCATAACTTGCATTACCATAACCAGACAGAAATCTCTCTCAAAGAGATCTCGGATACGGCTCTGCAATATTGGCACGTCCTTTGCTAGACCCTAGCTCAGCCCCCTGCTGATCCATGACATCAGTTGCGATGGGGGGCCCAAGCGAAAGGTGGGGGCGGGTACCCACTTGGCACTTCAGGGAGCTGTGATGTAAAACCACTCCCGGTGCCACAATCTGGACACCTCTAGGAAGGAACCCTCTGGCCATGGAGCATCAGCGATTTTGCTTATTAAGTCACCCTCACACTCTGCGTGCCGCCCCTCGATCATCTTCGGCATCACATCGAAGGTCTTGAGCCATAGGCCGAAGTGAGGGGTAACGCGGAGGAAGGCCTCACATACAACAATAGATGACGAGATGTGAAGAAGGGAATCCGGGGCCAGATTGTGGAAATCCAGCCCATAATAGAGCATAAGACCCCTAACAAAGGGATCCAGAGTGAGGCCTAGTCCTCGGTGGAAGTGGGAGATGAAGACGACACTCTCGGTGGGTTTGGGAGTAGGGATGACCTGCCCTCGGGCAGGCAGCCTATGCGAAATTTCGGCGGTCAGATATCTGGCCTCTCTTAGCTTCTTGATGTCCTCCTCTGTGACAGAGGAAGGCATCCACCGACCTTGAAGGTTGGATCCGGACATAGTTGAAGGTCCGAAGCGCTTGACTTGAGCTTTGGGTGTTAGAACTCGAGGCGGGGGAAGGATTCGATTGAGCACGAGAGGGAAAAAAAGAAAAGGCCTCGTCCTCTTTATAAAGAGGGTGAATATCAAGCGTCCTCCTCGTGGCCGTTTTGGACTTGCCTAAGATCTAGGAGTCATACCAACAGGCACGATTGGGTTACCCACGTCCGTATCGATGAGAATCCCATAATAAGGGGGACACGATCTCTGCTTTGACAAGACGTGACAGAAAAACCACCTCGCAATATGCGCAGCGCTGGTTGAGAAAAAACGGTTCAGATAAGGACCGGGCCGTGATGTGATCTTGTGCTACCAAAACGTGTCAACATATTAGATTTATGGAAATATTATTCTCTCTACGGTGGGGTGTGGAACTTGTTTTGCAGAACCGGACACTATCGTTGTGTTCAAAAATCTTCCATGAAGTATTTGGAGAAGAACCCACCTTGCAATGCCGAAGACAATACTGCGCGCCGGACTCATCGTCATTGAAGCCTGGTTCAGGGGCTACTGAGGGAGTCCTGGATTTGGGGGTCTCCGGACAGCCAGACTATATCCTTTGGCCGGACTGTTGGACTATGAAGATACAAGATTGAAGACTTCGTCCCGTGTCCGGATGGGACTCTCCTTGGCGTGGAAGGCAAGCTAGGCAATACGGATGCGTATATCTCCTCCCTTGTAACCGACCTTATGTAACCCTAGCCCCCTCCGATGTCTATATAAACTAGAGGGTTTAGTCCATAGGACAACATACAGTCATACCATAGGCTAGCTTCTAGGGTTAGCCTTTACGATCTCATGGTAGATCAACTCTTGTAATACTCATATCATCAAGATCAATCAAGCAGGAAGTAGGGTATTACCTACATCGAGAGGGCCCGAACCTGGGTAAACATCGTGTCCCCCGCCTCCTATTACCATCCGCCTTAGACGCATAGTTCGGGACCCCCTACCCGAGATCTGTCGGTTTTGACACCGACACTTGGAAATTTTAGAGAAGTCTTTAATGAACCTCTTATAAAAACTGGCATGACCAAGGAAACTTCTTATACCTTTAATGTCCTTAGGACACGGCATCTTTTCAATATCATCAACTTTAGCTTTATCAACTTCAATACCTCTTTCAGAAATTTTATGCCCCAACACAATACCTTCATTAACCATAAAGGGGCACTTCTCCCAATTCAAGACAAGATTAGTTTCTTCACATCTCTGCAAAACTCGATCAAGGTTGCTTAAGCAATCATCAAAGGAAGTTCCATAAACGGAGAAATCATCCATGAAGACCTCAACAATCTTTTCACAGAAGTCAGAGAATATAGCAGTCATACATCTTTGAAAGGCAGCAGGCGCATTACATAGACCAAAAGGGATACGTCTATAAGCAAAAGTACCGAAAGGGCAAGTAAAAGTGGTCTTTTCCTGATCCTCTTTTGACACAGGTATTTGAGAGAAACTAGAATAACCATCTAGAAAGCAAAAGTGTGTATGTTTAGATAATCTTTCCAGCATTTGATCAATAAAAGGTAAAGGGTAATGATCCTTTTAGTAGCTTTATTTAATTTGTAGAAGTCAATTACCATTCTATAGCCTGTAACAATTCTTTGTGGGATCAATTCATCTTTATCATTAGGAACAATAGTAATGCCTCCCTTCTTAGGGACACAATGGACGGGACTTACCCACTGACTATCGGGAACAAGATAAATTATACCCACCTCTAGAAGCTTTAGTATTTCTTTTCTTACCACTTCTTTCATCTTAGGATTTAACCGTCGTTGGTGATCAACAACCGGTTCAGCGTCTTTCTCCAATTTTATTTTGTGATGGCATAGAGTGGGACTAATGCCCTTAAGATCATCAAGAGTATATCCGATAGCTGCATGATGCTTCTTCAGAGTGTTCAATAATCTCTCTTATTCTTGCTCTGAAAGGTTAGCACTAATAATAACATGATATATCTTCTTTTCATCAAGATAAGCATATTTAAGAGTATCAGGTAATGGTTTAAGCTCAAACACTGGATCACCCTTTGGTGGAGGAGGATCCCCTAAGATTTCAACAGGCAAATTGTGTTTCACAATAGGTCCCTGTTTAAAAAATACTTCATCTATTTCCCTTCTTTCATTCATAAACATATCATTTTCATGGTCTAGCAAATATTGTTCTAAAGGATCATTAGGAGGCACGGCAATAGAAGAAAGACCAATAATTTCATATTTACTAGGCAATTCTTTATCATGGGGTTGTCTACGAAATTTAGCAAAATTAAAATCATGAGACATATCCCCTAAACCAATAGAAACAATATCCTTTTGAAGTCTATCTTAGCATTAACAGTATTCAAGAAGGGTCTGCCAAATATAATGGGACAAAAGTCATCTTGTGGGGAACCAAGAACAAGAAAATCAGTGGGATATTTAACTTTCCCACACAAGACTTCAACATCTCTAACAATCCCAACAGGTGAAATAGTATCTCTATTGGCGAGCTTAATTGTAACATCTATCTCTTCTATCTCAGCAGGTGCAATATCATGCATAATTTCATTGTATAAGGAATGAGGTATTGCACTTGCACTAGCACCCATATCACATAAGCCATGATAGCAATGATCTCCTATTTTAACAGAAATAATAGGCATGCCTACAACAGGTCTATGTTTATTTTTAGTATCGGGTCTAACAATTCTAGTAGTTTCATCATAGAAGTAAATAACATGCCCATCAATATTATCGGCCAAGATATCTTTAACCATAGCAACACTAGGTTCAACTTTAATTTGCTCAGGAGGTGTAGGTATTTTAGCATTACTCTTACAAACCACAGTTGAAGCTTTAGCATGATCCTTTATTCTAACAAGGAAAGGTGGTTTCTCAATATAAGCGGTAGGAACAATAGGATCAACATTATAAGTGATAGTCTTTTCTTTAACTTTAATAGGTTCAACTAATTTTACTTCAATGGGAGGATTATATTTAAACCACTTCTCCTTAGGGAGATCAACATGAGTAGCAAAGGATTCACAGAAAGAAGCTACATTCTCAGAGTCAAGTCCATATTTAGTGTTAAATTCACGGAAAACATCGGTATCCATAAAAGATTTAACACAATCAAACTTAGGGGTTATACCTGACTCCTTACCTTCCTCGAGATCCCAATCTTCAGAGTTGCGTTCCAATAAATACCATTTGAATTCAATAGTCTTCATCATAAAAGAACCAGTGCAAGAAGTATCGAGCATGGAACGATTATTGAGAGAGAGCCGAGCATAAAAAATTTGAATAATAAATTCTCTTGAGAGCTCATGATTGGGGCATGAATATAACATTGACTTAAGCCTCCCCCAAGCTTGAGCGATGCTTTCTCCTTCGCGAGGCCAAAAATTATATATATAATTATGATCATGATGAACAAGATGCATAGGATAAAACTTCTGATGAAATTCCAGTTTCAATTGGTTGTAGTTCCATGATCCCATATCATCACATAGCCTAAACCATGTCAATGCCTTTCCCTTCAAAGATAAAGGGAAGACCTTCTTCTTGATAACATCATCGGGCATACCTGCAAGCTTAAATAATCCACAAACTTCATCCACATAGATTAGGTGCAAATCGGGATGCACTGTTCCATCTCTTGTAAAAGGATTAGCTAGCAGTTTCTCTATCATACCCGAAGGAATTTCAAAGTAAACATTTTCAGTAGGTTTAGTAGGTTGAGGAGCAACTATTTTCTCTACTGGTCGGGGTGAAGATACCACGAACAAGCCCCTCAAAGGATTATGTTCCATAGTAACAACTAACAGTAAATTTCAGCATACTATATAAATTTTTCCTTACCAAATTCCACCTACCAAAGGCGCTTACCTCCCCGGCAATGGTGCCAGAAAAGAGTTTTGATGACCCACAAGTATAGGGGCTCTATCGTAGTCCTTTCGATAAGTAAGATTGTTGAACCCAACGAGGAGCAGAAGGAAATGACAAGCGGTTTTCAGTAAGGTATTCTCTGCAAGCACTGAAATTATCGGTAACAGATAGTTTTGTGATAAGGTAATTTGTAACGGGTACAGGTAATAAAAGTAAATAAGGTGCTGCAAGATGGCCCAATCCTTTTTGTAGCAAAGGACAAGCCTGGACAAACCTTATATAAAGGAAAACGCTCCCGAGGACACATGGGACTTATCGTCAAGCTAGTTTTCATCACGCTCATATGATTCGCGTTCGGTACTTTGATAATTTCATATGTGGGTGGACCGGTTCTTGGGTACTGCCCTTCCTTGGAAAAGCATCCCACTTATGATTAACCCCTCTTGCAATCATCTGCAACTACAAAAGAAGTATTAACTTAAACTTAACCATAGCATGAAACATATGGATCCAAATCAGCCCCTTACGAAGCAACTCATAAACTAGGGTTTAAGCTTCTGTCACTCTAGCAACCCATCATCTACTTATTACTTCCCAATGCCTTCACCTAGGCCCAAACAATGGTGAAGTGTCATGTAGTTGACGTTCACATGACACCACTAGAGGAAAGACAACATAGATCTCATCAAAATATCGAACGAATACCAAATTCAATGACTACTTATAGCAAGACTTCTCCCATGCCCTCAGGAACAAACATAACTACTCACAAATCATATTCATGTTCATCATCAAAGGGGTATTAATATGCATAAAGGATCAGAACATATGATCTTCCACCAAGTAAACCAACTAGCACCAACTATAAGGAGTAATCAACACTACTAGCAACCCACAAGTACCAATCTGAGGTTTTGAGACAAAGATTGGATACAAGAGATGAACTAGGGTTTGAGATGAGATGGTGCTGGTGAAGATGTTGATGGATATTGACCCCCTCCCGATGAGAGGATCGATGGTGATGACGATGGTGATGATTTCCCCCTCCCGGAGGGATGTTTCCCCGACAGAACAGCCCCGCTGGAGCCCTAGATTGGTTCTGCCAAGGTTCCGCCTTGTGGCGGCGGAGTTTCATCCCGCAAGCTTCATCCTGATTTTTTCCAGGGCGAAAGACCTCATATAGACAAAGATGGGCACCAGGGGCCTGCCAGGGGGCCCACGAGGCAGGGGCGTGCCTAGGGGGTAGGGTGCGTCCCCCACCCTCGTGGATGGTGGGTGGCCCCCCTCTGGTGCTTCCTTCGCCCAATATTTTTTATATATTTTGAAACTGACTTCCGTGAAGTTTCAGGACTTTTGGAGTTGTGCAGAATAGGTTTCTAATATTTGCTCCTTTTCCAGCCCAGAATTCCAGCTGCTAGCATTCTCCCTCGTTGTGTAAACCTTGTGAAATAAGAGAAAGTAGGCATAAGTATTGTGACATAATGTGTAATAACAACCCATAATGCAATACATATCGATATAAAAGCATGATGCAAAATGGACGTATCAATGGGTCCGCGTGATATGCCATCGTTGTCCTGTTAACACAGGTCTTCCTGTACTCATCAATCCTTACCTGACCAAGAGGGATCCATGCGCACCTGAATAATGCCACCTTAACTTTCACATAGTCAAGCTCCCAAATCTCTTTGATGGTTCCATAGTATACCCTTTTATCAGCTTGATTTACAGTCATGCATTCTATTCGAACAGAGTTGTTCCCATGCGAGGTCTTCTTATCACTTTCCTCAGTGTAGAACGTGTATCCATTTATGTCATATGCTTGCTACGTTAACACCGTAGGTGATGGCTTTTGTGCCAACCACGTTGCAATGTCATAGATGGATCCTTGTGCCAAACGATTCTTCAGCCATTCGGTGTACTTCTTAGTGTGCTCCTTCATCTCCACTTCTGATGAAGGCACCATTGGTAAGAAGCTGTGGCGTATCTCTGCCAAGTGTTCTTCGGCATAAGCGATGAGAACTGGGCTGTTAAGCAGTACCGTCAAATGGGCTTTCTCTGCCAATTCTCCGGGTGCAGCCATTTGCGTGCCAGCAAGGACCGGCTTACCTTTTAGCCTTCCCTCATGGCGAGAGAGGGGCAAACCTATAGGTCTTTGTTTCATGTATTCGGTGCAAAACTCAACCACCTCCTCCACGGTATAACCTTGTAGGATGTCTACCTCTGGATTGTTTTGGTTCTGACAAAAGCGCTTCAGTATTCCCATGAACCGCTCGAAGGGATACATGTTGCAAAGAAACACAGGACCACAATACTTTATCTCATCAACAAGGTGCACAGTGAGATGGACCATGACATCAAAGAATGATGGTGGGAAAAACATCTCTAGGTTGGACAATATTCTTGCAATATCATCTTGCATATTATCCAACTCTTCAGGATCTACAACTTTCTGCCATAGTTTGTTGAAGAAATCACAGAGGTCAATGAGTGTGTTTCTTATATCTTTCTCCATCAGATTCCTGATGGTCACCCGGAGGATTTGTGTCAACATTACGTGGCAATCATGTGACTTCATGTGTCCAATTTCATTTTACCTGAGCTCACATCCACGAGACTTCTGATGTTTGCAGTAGGAAGAGGGTGTCTTAACTGACAACAAATAGGTGAAGAACTGTGTTGCTTCTTTTATACTAAAACTGTAACTCTAGCGAGCTTTGATGAATTTGTCATCATCTTCTACTTCACTCTTGCTTTGTGATTGATCAGCAAGCATATCGAGTCGTGAACCATCACCATCCTTTCTTTTACCTTTAATCTTGAGCAGAGTACCAAGGATGCTTTCACATACATTCTTCTCTATGTGCATGACATTGATGCAGTGACGTACATGTAGAATCTCCCAGTAAGGTAATTTCCAGAACACCGATTTCTTCTTAAACACTTGATCCTTGGATGTTAGTTTCACCGTCAAAGGGTGGTTCTTGCCAAGCACAACATTAATTGTTTTAGCCATGTTGTGGACCACCTCCCCGTCATAGGGTCTTGGGGCCACACCTGCCTCTGCCGTACCATCAAATTCAGCTTTCATCTTTCGGTATGGGTGATTCGTCCACAAGAACCTATGATGACATGAATACACTGTTTCGCGCGAGTTGGGAAGTCTTCTGCTAGCTGTCCTATCCATGCATGTGACACACCCTACATCTCCCCTTGTTTTCTGCCCCGGTGTGTTACCTAATTCCGGCATATCTTGAATGGTGTGCACCAGCATCGCATGTAGATCGAAAATCTCCTTTCTGTAAGCATCATAACATTTTACAGTAGGCGCATCTATCCACACTGTCAGAAGTTCTACTACTAGTAGCTGAAAGTAAATGTCGATGTCATTTCCAGGTTGCTTCTAGACTTGGATAATCATTGACATCATAATGTATTTTTTCTTCATACACAACCAAGGAGCTAGGTTATATATGCATAGAAGCACCGGCCATGTGCAGTGATTGGTGCTCATATCGCCAAAAGGATTCATCCCGTCAGTACACTCCCCGAGCCTTATACTTCTAGGATCCTTGGCAAAATTTTCAAACTTGTTGTCGACTAATTCCCACTGAGCCCCATTTTTCAGGTGCCTCATAAACCTATCCGCAATTCACTCATCATGATGCCACCGCAACCTCTTTGCCTCTCTAGGGTTTGCAAACAAACGCCTCAACCTTGGAATGAAAGGCAAGTACCAAACAACCTTGAACGGGATTCCTGTCTTGATCTCGTCGTCCAATTTGTACTTGTCCTTTGCTCTCCTGCGCTTGTATCATGGATGCTTGCATGTGGGACATGCACGTGAAACTTTGTACTCACCACGGTACAATATACAATCATTCACACAAGTGTGTATCTTCTGTACTTCAAGTTCCAATGGGCAAACAATTTTCTTCGCTTTGTTCATGCTTCTGGGGAGCACATTATCTTCCGGAAGAATATCTTTGAAAATACCTAAGATCTCTGTGAAGCCCTTGTTTGATAGACCGTTTGCTGCTTTAAATCTGAGAAGCACCAGGGTGGCACTCAACCTGGAATATTTCTTTTTGCAAGCTGGATACAGTTCTTTCTTGGAGTCAACATCAATGGTTGGCAGATCCTTGTACCCAATCATATCCTTTTCCGGGCCCTCGAAATCTGCAATCATAGCAGCAAAATCTAGCATATCAAGATTTTCGTTATCTGCGTGCACGTCTTGGTTTTCCAGTGGGTGTTTTGGCTTTCTGGTGTTCCATTGGTAGCTTGACGCCTCTGCCCCGATGTTAGATTCAACATCCTTGTGACACTGATCAGGGTTTGGCATCTCGCTACCCTGGGTATCTTCATCCATGACCTCCTCTTCACCGTGTCTGGTCCAACGTGTATATCCATGCATGAATCCCCTAGAGACTAAGTGCATCTGGACATCTGCAACTTCATGTGACTCTGTATTGGCACAATCAGTACATGGACACAGGATGTAATCCGCATCACCAATTCTCCTCTTTGTACTTTCAGCCAAATTCATGAACTCTGTCATGCCACTGATAAAATCTGCAGTATTCTGATTCTTCATCCATCGAGATCATTCCATCTGCAGCAGACAAATGGTAATTAAAAACAAAACAACAACATTAATACATGGATTAACTACTGCCCAGAGATGCGTGCATAAATCACAAGGTTTTATTTTAATAATTACTGAGGGCGCTCCATGTTATTATCCAGACGTGCATGACAAAAATTAAGGGCCAGTCAATTTACACACAGAGTACTAGTATAACACTACACTTAGGAATTGAATAACTAAATTAAGCCACTCACGAAAAGAATGCCTTAATTAATTAGCCGCGCGGCGACCTCCACCTAACAGACAGACAAGCGCGATGCGGCGGCACGCCGAGACAGCAGGGTCGAGGAGCAAAGCTTAGTGCGGCTGCCGCCTGAAGTTCAACCTCCACTATCCCGCCATCGACCATGATGGATGTGCTCGAATCACGCCACCGCCGACCTCGATGGTTGAGCTCCTCCTATCTCCTGTCGCAGAACGAGGATTGACCTCCTATGACGCCGCCACCGCCCACCGACCGAGGATTGACCTCTTCTCCGGTAGCCGCTGCCTAGGCCGTCGCCGCCATCTCTATATGCAGAGCAGCTGTTTTTTTACGGATATCCCTGGAGCGGCTGTTTACACGGTATCTCACCGTAAGTCAATTATATGGACAAGGTAGTACATCACATACGATTATGTAATGGCAACCGTGTCTAACCTACGTTGTCTTCTCACACTGTTTGGTGCGGAAATCATGTGTGACGTTGTAATACCCAACACAAATGACATGTACAAACAGTGTGTCGTATACAACATATATATAGTGCCATTAGTAGTTCCCAACCATTAGCTTATCTCCACAGTTTCCCCATTTGCCCCAAATCCCTGCATAGCCTCCAAATTCCCTCGCGTGGCGCTGACATTGGGGGAATGCGGACGAGTGGTGTTGATAGTTTCGGTGCGGCTACTCCTGCTCGTATCACCGTCGAGCACTTGCCTAAGGTCATCAGAAGGCAGGTGTACTACGAATCCGAATCGTCCTGTCAGGTTCCAATCTATCCCGATCTTTTTTAGCATGTCCAAAGTATAGATCCTTGCTAAATCCGTCCTGAATGATCCCCCCACCCCCCAGGAAAGTGATCTGTCGCCGGATCCGGAGCTTGACTCCAGATTCCCACAACACGCACTACAAAAAAAAGACACATCCGTGACATTTTGGGCCAAACAAAAAAAAATTCTGTCATACTTATGACACTTCTATGACAATAATTATGACAAAACACAATATCATCTTAGATGTGGTGGGGTCCTACTTCTATGACAAAAAATCATGACAGAAAATGGGCTTTTCGTCCTGGGCGGGCCGGAGACGCAGATGCATGACATTCTTTGGGCCGTCCATGACGGAAAAAACCATGGTAGAAGCGAGGGCACGGAAAATATTGGGGAGTCCCCGGTTACGGTGGGTGGTCGGGGGCCGAGTGATGCGCGTTTCTCTCGTACATACGCGGGTGTGTGCGAGGCGTTGGGCTCTAACTGAACCCGAGCGAGGCGTTGGGCTCTAACTGAACCCGAGCGATTGCATTGCAGACTACACGTTACTGAACCCGGGCGATCGATCGATGGCTGTTAACTGAACCCGATCGAGCGATTCCTTCGCTACTGCTGCTAACTGAAGCTGATCAATCCTGCCTCTGGATGAACAGTG
>NC_041384.1:431936085-431942680 GCF_002162155.2 Triticum dicoccoides | reverse complement strand
GGGGTGGATGAACAGGACCCCGTGGTGTTGCCTCTGGATGAATAGTACCCTGATCGATCGAGTCGGTTGGGGCTGGATGAACATGACCCCATGGAGGGCATGATGAACAGGACCACCCCGGGGAGGGCAGGATGAACAGTAGACGGTGGAGGGCAGGATGAATAGTAGACCGTGGAGGGGTGGTTGAACAGAAGCCCATGGAGAGGGCTGGTTGAACAGTAGCCGGTGGAGTAGCGCGCGGTGGAGGCTGGATGAACAGGAGCCCGTGGATGAACAGTCGCAGGTGGAGGCTGGAGGAGGTCGACGGTGGATGAACAGTAGCCCGTGGAGGCTGGAGGGGGTCGACAGTGGAGATGAACATTATCCCGTGGAGTCCTGTTTTGCGGTACGCCACACCCCTCCCGATGAACAGGACTCCCATTTCGACCATAGCGCTCCAACAACAGTCCGTTTCCTCCGTTTTGCGGTACTCCACACCCCTCCCGATCAACATGACCCTCGTTTCGATTGTAGGAGGTCTGTTTCCTCTGTTTTGCGGTACGCCAGACCCCTCCCGATGAACAGGATCCCGTTTCGAACGTGGCTGGTCGAATGCAAGGCCGTTTCCTCCGTTCTGCGGTACGCCAGGACTCGTTTCCATCGGTTGTTCCGTCCAAGCCCTCCTGATGAACATGACGACGCATTCCGTTCCAACCCACCCGGTTGGCTCCCCATGAACACGACGGCGACGATGTTTCTCCGTTCCGACCCAGCCATGTACATGTGCCCTGGCCCTACGTATGTGCGAGTAGGCGTTCGAGACCCTCCCATATGTACGTATGTGGCCGTATTTTCTTTCTTGCACATTGGCCGTTGTACGTACATGTACATGCTACGTGCACGCCTCTACTACAACACGTGCACGCCTCTACATCGACCAGTATGTATGTACACGTTCGCATCCAGAATGACAACGCTACGTATGCTTCGACCAGGTGGGTCCCGACTGTCAGGCACTTCCTTGCCTGTGAAGATGTAGCTGGTGGGTCCGAGTAGTCAGGGGGCGAATCGGTTTTTTTGCCCGGACGCACTTCCTTGTGTGCGAAGATATAGCTGGTGGGTCCCAGCAGTCAGGGGGAAACGTTTTTTTCGCGAAATATGGTGGCCCGTCCGGTGGGTCCCCACTGTCAGGTGGAGGAATAATTATTTTGCACGTAATAAGGAGGCACTTCCTTGCTGCGGTCGTGGACCCAGCTGTCAACCTCTCCACATACAGTCCACGTCCGATGGAAGCCGTTCCTTGACCATGTTGACCATGCCGCGCCGAGAGCACCAGGGCAGTGGACGATGACGAGGCCTAGGAAGGGGACGATGCGGAGCCGGGGAAGACGCGGCAGTGGATGCCCATGCGTAGAGGAGTATGAGGGTTCACTGGTTCACTTTGGTGTGAGGCTGCCCTTGCCACATAATAACAGGGGGTGTGGGTGAGTAGAGGGATGGCTTGGCCAGCGATGGGAGTAGTAGGGGGCGGTTAGGCCTCCGCCGCATCGCAGCTGGCCATGTGAGGCAGGAGAACGAGGCACAACCGACGCTGGTTTGGGCCGCTGGAGCAAGAAGACCAGAGGTTGAAGAAGCACTACGGCCGTTGGATGGACATCGTACGGTCAGTGGAGCTAGAATCGTGCATATTGACTAAGTTGACAAAGCCCTCCGTCCCTGTCAACTTAGTAGGCCCACAAGTCAGCCTGCCACTATACTGGGTCCCAGCTAGCAGGGGGAGTATTCATTTTTTGTGCGTAATAAGGAGGCACTTCCTTCCGTGCGAAGATACAGCTGGTGGGTCCGAGCTGTCAGCGGCGGTAACTTTTTTTCGCGAAATACAGAGGCCCTTTCGGTGGGTCCCAGATGCCAGGTGGAGGAATCATTATTTTGTGCGTAATAAGGAGGCATTTCCTTGCGTGCGGCCGTGACCCAACTGTCAGCCTCTCCACGTATAGTCCACTTCAGATGCATGTCGGCCGTTGACTATGTTGACTAGGCCGCGCCGAGAGCACCATGGTGGTTGACGACGGCGAGGCCTAGGACGGGAACGACACGGAGCCAAGGAAGACTCGGCAGTTGTTTCCCATGCGGAGGGGAGTACGACTGTATGAGGGTTTACTGGTTTGTCTGCCGTCGCCGGAGAATAACAACAGGTGTGGGTGAGTAGAGGGATGGTTAGGTAAGCAATGGGAGTACGGTGGGGTGGTGAGGCCTGCGCGGCAGCACAGCCGGCCGCAGGGAGGAGAGAGCAGGCAATCCCGCCGACGCTTGTTTAAGCGGCTGGAGCAGGAAGAGCAGAGATTGAAGAAGCACAACGGCCGTTGGATGGATCCAACAGTCACTGCTTGTGCATCAACCTTTTTTTTAGGAAAGCCCCAAATCTATGGAAAACATCATACAACCCATCTGCTAATTCTTAAGATTTTTTGAGCCCATATTCGTTTTATTAGCATTACAACCCATATTGTGGTCACGGTTAAAAAATTATACGAAATTTTGCATATTTCGGAGCGGTCTGAACTATTTTTAATCCCGAATTTTCGAGTCACGTTCAAACTGGTTTTAAAAATAAATATATATCAATATAAAATCCAACAAATTGTCCACGCACAATGCAATTTAAAATCTCGAAATTAAAAAAAGAAATTTGAAACTAATTGCCGATTTGATGTGTTTTAAAAATGTACAACCCATTTATCATTACTAATAGGCCATTTTCTCGGCCAGCCGAATGAAAGCTCTCATCGTCTTGAAAGATTTACAGCCCAATAGGCCTATTAAAGCGACTTACCTGGCAAATCACAAAAAAAACTGGGTTGTGTCCGTGGACCCAGCTGTCAGCCTCTCCATGTACAGTACTCTTCCGATGGAAGTCGGTCGTTGACTGCTACCTCTTGAGCACTGTGTTCGTTTTCCCTTGAAGAGGAAAGGGTGATGCAGCAAAGTAGCGTAAGTATTTCCCTCAGTTTTTGAGAACCAAGGTATCAATCCAGTAGGAGATCACGCTCAAGTCCCACACACCTACACAAACAAATAAGAACCTCGCAACCAACGCGATAAAGGGGTTGTCAATCCCTTCACGGTCACTTACGAGAGTGAAATATGATAGATATGATAAGATAATATTTTTGGTATTTCTATAAGATAAAGAGAAATAAAAGATGCAAGTAAAATAAATAGAAATGGAAATAACTAAGTATTGGAAGATTAATATGATAAAAGATAGACCCGGGGGTCATAGGTTTCACTAGTGGCTTCTCTCAAGAGCATAAGTATTACGGTGGGTAAATGAATTACTGTCGAGCAATTGATAGAATTGAGCATAGTTATGAGAATATCTAGGTATGATCATGTATATAGGCATCACGTCCGAGACAAGTAGACCGAAACGATTCTGCATCTACTACTATTACTCCACACATCGACCGCTATCCAGCATGCATCTAGAGTATTAAGTTCAAGAGAACAGAGTAATGCTTTAAGTAAGATGACATGATGTAGAGGGATAAACTCATGCAGTATGATATAAACCCCATATTTTTATCCTTGATGGCAACAATACAATATGTATCGGTTCCCTTTCTGTCACTGGGATCGAACACCCCAAGATTAAACCCAAAGCTAAGCACTTCTCCAATTGCAAGAAAGATCAATCTAGTAGGCCAAACCAAACTGATAATTCGAAGAGACTTGCAAAGATAAACCAATCATACATAAAAGAATTCAGAGGAGAATCAAATATTGTTCATAGATAAACTGGATCATAAACCCACAATTCATCGGATCTCGACAAACACACCGCAAAAGAAGATTACATCGAATAGATCTCCAAGAAAATCGAGGAGAACTTTGTATTGAGATCCAAAGAGAGAGAAGAAGCCATCTAGCTAATAACTATGGACCCGTAGGTCTGAAGTAAACTACTCACACATCTCCGGAGAGGCCATGGAGTTGATGTAGAGGCCCTCCGTGATCAATGCCCCCTCCAGTGGAGCTCCGAAAAAGGCCCCGAGATGGGATCTCTCGAGACAGAAGGTTGCGGCGGTGGAATTAGGTTTTCGTGGTGCTCCTGGATGTTTGGGGGGTAAGTGTATATATATAGGAGGAAGAAGTACGTCGGTGGAGCAACGGAGGGCCCACAAGGGTGGAGGGCGTTCCCAGGGGGGTAGGCGCGCCCCCCTACATCGTGCCTTCCTCCCTTGTTTCTTGACGGCCACTCCAAGTCTCCTGGATCACGTTTGTTGAGAAAATCACGTTCCCGAAGGTTTCATTCCATTTGGACTCCGTTTGATATTCCTTTTCTTCGAAACCCTAAAATAGGCAAAAAAATAGCAATTTGGGTTGGGCCTCCGATTAGTAGGTTAGTACCAAAATGATATAAAAGTGTAAAATAAACCCATTAACATCCAAAATAGATAATATAATAGCATGGAGCAATCAAAAATTATAGAAACGTTGGAGACGTATCAAGCATCCCCAAGCTTAATTCCTGCTCGTCCTCGAGTAGGTAAATGATAAAAGAAGAATTTTTGATGTGGAATGCTTTCTAACATATTTCTCAATGTAATTTTTCTTTATTGTGGCATGAATGTTCAGATCCATAAGATTCAAGATAAAAGTTTAATATTGACATAAAAACAATAATACTTCAAGCATACTAACTAATCAATTATGTCTTCTCAAAATAACATGGCCAAAGAAAGTTATCCCTACAAAATCATATAGTCTGGCTATGCTCTATCTTCACCACACAAAATATTTAAATCATGCACAACCCTGATGACAAGCCAAGCAATTGCTTCATACTTTTGATCTTCTCAAACTTTTTCAATCTTCACGCAATATATGAGCGTGATCCATGGATATAACACTATGGTGGAATAGAATGGTGGTTGTGGAGAGGACAAAAAGGGATAAGATAGTCTCACATCAACTAGGCGTATCAACGGGTTATGGAGATGCCCATTAATAGATATCAATGTGAGTGAGTAGGGATTGCCATGCAACGGATGGAGCTATAAGTATATGAAAGCTCAACAAAAGAAACTAAGTGGGTGTGCATCCAACTTGCTTGCTGACGAAGACCTAGGGCATTTTGAGGAAGCCCATCATCGGAATATACAAGCCAAGTTCTATAATGAAAAATTCCCACTAGTATATGAAAGTGATATCATAGGAGACTCTCTATATGAAGAACATGGTGCTACTTTGAAGCACAAGTGTGGAAAAAGGATAGTAACATTGTCCCTTCTCTATTTTTCTCTCATTTTTTTAATTTGGGCCTTCTTTTTCTTTTTTTCTTTTTGGCCTCTTTGATCTTTTTTTTTCTTTTTTCATCCGGAGTCTCATCCTAACTTGTGGGGGAATCATAGTCTCCATCATCCTTTCCTCACTTGGGATAATGCTCTAATAATGATGATCATCACACTTTATTTACTTACAACTCAAGAATTACAACTCAATACTTAGAACAAGATATTACTCTATGTGAATGCCTCCGGCGGTGTACCGGGATGTGCAATGATGCATGAGTGACATGTATGAAGAATTATGAACGGTGGCTTTGCCACAAATACGATGTCGACTACATGATCATGCAAGCAATATGACAATGATGAAGCGTGTCATGATAACGGAAAGGTGGAAAGTTGCATGGCAATATATCTTGGAATGGCTATGGAAATGCCATAATAGGTAGGTATGGTGGCTGTTTTGAGGAATGTATATGGTGGGTTTATGGTACCGGCGAAAGTTGCGCGATACTAGAGAGGCTAGCAATGGTGGAAGGGTGAGAGTGCGTATATGTAACACCCCGGATGTAACTTTCCCAATTTGTACTCCAACTCTTGCCGTTTCCAGCGTTAAGTTATTTTATTTTCTTGGGTTCGGGTTTTTGTCTCCGCGTGTTGTTATTGTTGTCATGCATCTCATATCATGTCATCATGTGCATTGCATGTGCATACGTGTTCATCTCATGCATTCGAGCATTTTCCCCGTTGTCCGTTTTGCATTCCGGCGCTTCGTTCTCCTCCGGTGGTCATTTCTACCTTTCTTTCATATGTGGGGATTAAACATTTCCGGATTGGACCGAGACTTTCCAAGCGGCCTTGGTTTACTACCGGTAGACCGCCTGTCAAGTTTCGTATTATTTGGACTTCGTTTGATACTCCAACGGTTAACCGAGGGACCGAGAAGGCCTCGTGTGTGTTGCAGCCCAACACCCCTCCATTTTGGCCCAAAACCCACCTAAGCCTTCTCCATCATCTAGAGCGTTCGATCACGATCGTGTGGCCGAAAACCGCACCTCATTTGGACTCTCCTAGCTCCCTCTATGCCTATTTAAAGACCCCTCCGAATTCGGATCTTCTTCTCCCCCCGAAAACCCTAAAAATTCTGCCCGCGCCGGCCGGACACGTCCGCCCCGACCGGACGCATCGCCGCCGCCGCCCGCAGCCAGTGGCGTGGTGCCATGTGGCGTGCCGCCTCCCGCTCCCACACCGGCCCGCTCGGCCCGGGGAGAGCCCCCGCGGGCCCGACGTCGGCCGCCGCCTCCTCCGCAACCCCGCCGCCGTCC
>NC_041384.1:431925929-431935525 GCF_002162155.2 Triticum dicoccoides | reverse complement strand
CGCCGGCCGCCGCCTCCTCCGCCTCGCCCGCCGACGCCGGCCGGTGCCTCCTCCGCCCCGCGGCGCCGCTCGCCGCCTCGGCCGCCGCGTTCACACCACCTCCCCGCCCTCCGCCGTCCTCCCCCGTCGACCTCGGCCGCCGTCGCCTTGCCGGAGTGCGTGCCCCGGCCAACCTCGATCCGTGCGCCGATCTGGATCCGCCACGGACGAACAGTAAACCCTAGGTGGTTTTTTTCTTCCAAGTCCCTAAATTCCAGATCCAAGTGCTCATGTTCATAGCCTCGTAATTTTGCATCCGTAGCTCCGATTCATGCATATAGCATATCAAAATGTTCATCTCAGAAAGTACATCATTTTATTCCATTGCATCATTTTCATTTGAGTTCATCTTGATGTCCGAAATGCTGTTAGAAGAGGGCTACTTGAGATAATTGTCAGATCTGCTGCTCCGTTTAGCTTTTTGTCATTTTTGCCATGATTAATGTGTGCATGCTATGCCCTGATGCTTTACATATGTTTTGTTAAGGGTTTTGTCATCTTTCCAGAGGTGCAACCCATGTATTTTTGTGATGTGTATGGTGACTAGCACGAGCTTGCAAAGTGGTGCACTTGTTATTTCTGTTCTCAGGGACTTAGCAATTCCACGAAGTCCTTGGTTTGTTTATCTCATGATGCCATATGTTCATGTTGTTTCCTAGTGATCCGTGCCTCTTTTGAGGATGATCAGTAAGGATGTTTTGTTAATCTTGTAGTGCTCTATCCATCCATGTATTTGTTTGCAATTATGGAGCACCCTAGCTTGAGTCAATCGAGCTCTACTTTTGCTACTTTGTGAATCTGGGCAGATTATCAACTTGTTTGCAATATTGCCGATGATGTTGTAGTTGATCCATGCATGCTATGCTATTGTTCTTGCCATGTCTAGCTTGCATTTTGTGTGTTCTTAATGGGTGTATGCTTAATTTGTCATGACTTGCTCTGTAGTGAGTGTATCGAGCTCGTAAACATGCCTACTTGAGTTATGTTTCAGCATGTGCCAGTTTTCACTAAGTCTGTGATCTGATTATGTTTTTGCTATGTTCACATGCTTGCAATTGTATTTTCTGATCCCTTTTGGCTCAAGGTCACTAAGGGAATTTTGTTAAGCTCTTTGAGTAGCTCCATGCCATGCTTAACTTTGCCATGTTCAGGTCCTGTAGCATGTAGTTTTGTTGCTCCGAAGAGTGCTACCTGATCTGAAATTCCAGACAAGTGTTAATTTCACGAAGTCTGAGATCTGTTTGCCATATGCATTTTTGCCATGCTTGTTTGAACCTGTTAATGGATGAATTGGCCGTAGCTCAGTGCTAGACTTTTGTTAAGAATCTTGAATGCATCCCTGCCATGTATTTTTTTGTCATGTTTGGGTGCTGTAGCATGTTCATCTCATTGCATTTAGATGGCTACTTGCTGTAAATCGCAGAATGTGGCCATATTTGAATCGCTTGCCATTTCCAAACCGTAACTCCGATCCCGACGTTCTTTATATCGTTTTCAAGCGATTTCATCTCATCTTTCTACTGGCACACTTGGATCTACAAGTTGAGTCTAGGTTCTTGCTTTTCCTGTCATATCTTGCATATGCATCCTGCATCGCATCCCGCATAGCATATCATCATTGCTTCGTATTGTTTGTTCCTTGCACGTGGTTGATTGTGTCCTTGTTGCTTGTTTGTCTTGTTTGGGTAGAGCCGGGAGACGAGTTCGCTAATGAGGAGCCCGTTGAGTTTGCTTTCGAGGATCCAGTCAACTCTGACAACTGTGCAGGCAAGATGATCATACCCTCGAAATCACTACTATCTTTGCTATGCTAGATTCCTCGCTCTTTTGCTATGCCATTGCTACGATGCCTACCATTTGCTTCCAAGCCTCCCAAATTGCCATGTCAAACCTCTAACACACCATGTCCTAGCAAACCGTTGATTGGCTATGTTACCGCTTTGCTCCCCTCTTATAGCGTTACTAGTTGCAGGTGAAGATTGGAGGCCGTTCCTTGTTGGAACATTTATTTACTTGTTGGGATATCATTATATTGCCATGTTGTCTTGATGCATCTATATACTTGGTAAAGGGTGGAAGGCTCGGCCTCTCGCCCAGTGTTTTGTTCCACTCTTGCCGCCCTAGTTTCCGTCATATCGGTGTTATGTTCCCGGATTTTGCGTTCCTTACGCGGTTGAGTTATTATGGGAACCCCTTGATATTTCGCCTTGATTAAAGCTTTTCCAGCAATGCCCAACCTTGGTTTTACCATTTTCCACCTAGCCTCTTTTTCCCTTGGGTTTCCGGAGCCCGAGGGTCATCTTATTTTAAACCCCCCGGGCCAGTGCTCCTCTGAGTGTTGGTCCACCTGTCAGCTGCCGGTGGCCACCAGGGGCAACTCTGGCTGGCCTACCCGTACCTAAGACAATCTGAGTGTGCCCTGAGAAAGAGATATGTGCAGCTCCTATCGGGATTTGTCGGCACATTCGGGCGGTGTTGCTGGCCTTGTTTTAAGCTGTCGAAGTGTCTTGAAGAACCGAGATACCGAGTCTGATCGGAACGTCTTGGGAGGAGGTCTATTCCTTCGTTGACCGTGAGAGCTTGTCATGGGCTAAGTTGGAACTCCCCTGCAGGGATTTGAACTTTCGAAAGCCGTGCCCGCGGCTATGGGCAGATGAGAATTCGTTAATGCCCGGTTGTAGATAACTTGAACCTTAATTAATTAAAATGAATCAACTGAGTGTGTTACCGTGATGGCCTCTTATCGGCGGAGTCCGGGAAGTGGACACAGTGTTGGAGTAATGTTTGCGCAGGTTGCTCTCTAGTTTCTCGCTCGTGCTTTGCCTCCTCTTCTCGCTCTCTTTTGCGAATAAGTTAGCCACCATACTTGCTAGTCGCTTGCTGCAGCTCCACTTATATTTTCCTTGCCATACCTATAAGCTTAAATAGTCTTGATCGCGAGGGTGCGAGATTGCTGAGTCCCTGTGGCTCACAGATTACTATTACACCAGATGCAGGGCCTGATGATTCCGCTCCAGCAGACGCGTATGAGCTCAAGTGGGAGTTCGACGAAGACTCTCAACGTTACTATGTTTCCTTTCCTGATGATCAGTAGTGATGCCCAGTTGGGGGTGATCGGGACCGTGTCGCTTGTTGGGTTATCTTTTATTTTGGCGCCGTAGTCGGGCCATGAGTGTTTGGATGATGTAATGTTATTTATGTACTTGATTGACATGGCGAGTGTAAGCCAACTATGTTCTCCCCTTTATTATTCATATTACATGGGATGTTGTGAAGATTGCCTAACTTGCGACATATGCCTTCAATGTGATTATGCCTCTAAGTCGTGCCTCGGCACGTGGGAGATATAGTCGCATCGAGGGTGTTACAAGTTGGTAATCAGAGCCTTCCCCGACCTTAGGAGCCCCATTGCTTGATCGTTTTTAGCGGCCGAGTTGTGTCTAGAAAAATGTGTTGAGTCATTTAGGAATTATATATCGGAGAGTTTAGGAATTCTTTTTACTTCCCAGTCTCCTCATCACTCTGGTAAGGCATCCTGACGTAGAGTTTTGACTCTTCTCTTCTCAAATTTCACTAAAAAAAATTTTAGGATCACGCGGGTATCTTGGAATCGTTCCGATGGTGTTATGATGAGAACATTGTCTTGGTGCCTCCTGTCAGGGGTTTAGTGGAAGTGTCCCGGGGAGTTGAGCTCTGAGGTGTTGTCATCATAATTTTATCGTTGCAGTTCTAGAATACCTGAGTTTAGTACGCCGACATCGAAAATCTCTTTTATGCAGTTCGTTGGTGAGATAACCTCGACGCCACCCAGTACTGGGGCGGGAGTTCGGGAGTATCGCCATAACTTGTATAACGGATGCTTTTCGAAGGTTGAGGTAGATGGTTTCCGAAGGTTTCTTGGTTATGTGTTGAAGGATGGATACAACTGGATGTAGGATTTGCTAGTTTGGGTGAGATATGATGCTTCCCCTGTATCCCCAACACCTGATTGCATAACCGGAAAGGTTTGGGAGTTTCATAGGTGGGAATTCTAGTAGCTCTAGTTCTTCTTCCACAGATATTGGTCCGAGATTGGGATTTCTTACCGATTATTCGTTCTTGATCCGTACCTTGTTGATTTATTTCTCTATCTTAATTCTACGTGGCTTCTCAATTTATGGATATGTGACCATTTCAAGAGGAATGCATTCGTTTATTTTGTTCAGATGTGAAGACTATATGTTGCATTTTTTCATTCCGTTGGATTCAGCTTCAATATTTGTCTATCAATGTGCTAATGGATGTCAACCTCTTCAGGATGGCTCCTCCAACGCGCACGACTCCGAATCCTGATCCGCCACCACCTCTGCCTCCTCCGGAGGCATGGCAAGCTGTGATGGCCGCAACCAATGCAAACACACAGTTGATCACGCAAATTCTCCAAGAGCGCAATCAAGGCAACCAAGGGAACCAAGGCAACAATCAGAATCACTTTGCTACACTCAACCAGTTCCTTGCTAACGGGCCAAAGACTTTCAGCAATTGTGTTGAGGCAACCTATGCTGACGATTGGCTTGTGGATCTGTGCAAGCATTTCGAGTGCAGTAACGTCAGGCCTGAGGACTTTGTCAAGTTTGCTTCCTTCCAACTCAAAGATCAAGCTGCAGAATGGTTCCAGCAGTACAAGGATTCCCGAGGTGGACGTGTTATCACTTGGGATGAATTCCTTCGAGATTTCCGAGCTCATCATATTCCCCAAAGCGTGGTTGAAAGCAATCGTGAGGAATTCCGCAACCTGAAGCAAGGCTCTTTGTCTGTCTATGACTACAACAAGTTATTTCAGAAGCTCACCCGCTTTGCCAAGCAGGACGTCCCTGATGAGAAGAGCATGATATACCAGTTCAGGGGTGGTCTCAGAGAAGAAATTCAGCTAGCTCTTGTTCTCTTCGAGCCCTTGAGATACGATGAGTTCTACAACATGGCACTGAAGCAAGAGGCTGCTCAATTGAGGTGTGATGCTTCCAAGAAGCGAGTCAGAGATGTTACTCCTTCTTCCTCTATTCAAGTGGCCAAGCAACAGAAGTATTGGCTTCCTCCTCCTCCGTTCCGTCAGCCGTACCAGCAGAAGAGCAAAGGTGGCAGTGGTTCTTCCCACCCACCCAACCCTGGCTTTCAGAACAAGACTTCGTCTCAAGGTCCAAAATCGAGTGCTCCGTATCACCGTCCGCTTTCAGAGGTTACGTGCAACAAGTGCCAACAGAAGGGTCACTATGCCAACAAGTGTTTCAACCAGAGGCGTCTTCCTCCTTCGCCTCCTGTGAGATCGGCAAGTACAGCTGTGTCAAGCATAACCACAAGCACGCCAAGGTCAACTTGATGAATGCAGCTCAGGCAGAGGACTCGTTAGATGTGATCATGGGTAACCTTCCTGTTAATGATATTCAAGCTAAAGTTCTTTTTGACACGGGTGCATCGCATTGTTTCATCTCGAGACCGTTTTCATCTAAGCATGGTTTGGCTTTGCAAATTTTGCCTAGTCCATTAGCAGTTGTCTCTCCCGGTAGGCGCATGCATGCTAACTCCATTGCTCCGAATGTTACTATCACCTTGGGTGACTACAAGTTTCTGGCTTCTCCAACGGTTCTTGGCAACTCGGATATTGATCTTATTCTCGGAATGGATTGGCTTTCTAAGCACAAGGCTCAGCTTGATTGTGTAGCCAGGCAGATTCAATTGACTCATTCGTCTGAGGATGTAATTGTCTTTGCCGCTCGTGATGATACAATCCGTCTGTTTTCTCTCAATGAGAAGGGTGAACTCGATGCTATCTCGCAGATTCCAGTCGTTTGCGAATATCAAGACGTCCTTCCAGAAGAGCTTCCAGGAATGCCTCCGCACCGGCCAGTTGAATTCGTTATTGATCTTGAGCCTGGCACGGAACCTGTGTGCAAACGTCCTTACAAGCTCGGACCTGAAGAGTTGAAGGAGCTGAAGAAGCAACTCGATATTCAAGAGAAAATGGGTCTCATCCGGCCTAGTTCTTCTCCGTGGGGTTGTGGTGTTCTTTTCGTGAAGAAGAAGGATGGAACAGACCAACTTTGTGTTGATTACCGTCCATTGAACAAGAAGACCATCAAGAACAAATACCCACTTCCCAACATCAACGAGCTGTTCGAACAACTCAAAGGTGCCCAAGTATTCTCCAAGCTTGATCTCCGTATGGGTTATCATCAAATTCGAATCCGTGAGCAAGATATTCCCAAGACGGCTTTCAGGACAAGCTATGGTTCATATTAATACACTGTCATGTCTTTTGGCCTCGTCAACACTCCTCCGACATTCTCTCGCATGATGAACTTCATCTTCAACGCCTACACCAATGACTTCGTTTTGGTCTATCTCGACGACATTCTGGTTTTCTGGAAGAACAAGGAAGATCATGCCAAGCACTTGCGTTTGGTTCTTGATAAGCTCAGGGAACACAAGTTCTATGCCAAGTTATCCAAGTGTGAATTTTGGCTCGATGAGATTCTTTATCTTGGTCATATCATCTCTGCCAAGGGCATTGCCGTGAATCCTCAGAAGGTGTCTGTAATTGTGAATTGGGAACCTCCTCAGAATGTGAAGCAACTCCGTAGCTTCCTCGGTCTCACAAGCTATTGCCGAAGATTCGTTGAAAACTTTTTTAAGATCGCGCAGCCTCTCTCAAATCTTCTCCAGAAGCACGTCAAGTACGTTTGGTCTCCGGAGTGTGACATTGCTTTCAACACTTTGAAAGAGAAATTGATCACTGCTCCAGTTCTGACTCCGCCTGATGAATCCAAGCCGTACGAGGTCTTTTGTGATGCCTCTCTCCAAGGTCTTGGCGCAGTATTGATGCAAGAGAAGAAAGTTGTTGCTTATACCTCTCGCCAGTTGAAGCCTAATGAGAAGAACTAACCCACTCATGATCTCGAGTTGGCGGCAGTTGTGCATGCTCTTTTGACTTGGAGACATCTTCTATTGGGAAGAAAAATGGACATTTTCACTGATCACAAGAGTCTCAAGTACATCTTCACTCAGCCTAATCTCAACCTCAGGCAAACTCGATGGGTCGAAATGATTCAAGAATAAAATCCGAGTATCGAGTGTACTCCAGGCAAGGCCAATGTGATTGCTGACGCTTTGAGCAGGAAAGCTTATTGTAATAGTCTGATTCTTAAGCCTTATCAACCCGAGCTTTGTGAAGCTTTCCGCAAGCTTAATCAGCAAGTTGTTCCTCAAGGTTTCCTCGCCAACCTTCAAGTCTCTCCTACCTTGGAAGACAAGATTCACCAAGCCCAGCTTCTTGATGCTATGGTGAAAAAGGTGAAGATTGGGATTGCCAAGAGTCAACCCAAGTACAAGTGCTACCGCCTTGATGACAAAGACACTCTCTTCTTCGAGGATCGTATTGTTGTACCCAAAGGTGACCTTCGTAAAGTGATCTTGAACGAGGCTCACAATTCTCTCCTCTCCATCCACCCTGGGAGCACGAAGATGTATCAGGACCTTAAGCAAGCTTATTGGTGGACTCGAATGAAGCGCGAGATTGCTCAATTCGTGAATGAATGTGATGTCTGAAGAAGAGTGAAGGCAGAACACCAAAGGCCAGCAGGTCTCCTCCAACCTCTTGCCATTCCAGAATGGAAGTTTGACCACATTGAGATGGACTTCGTGACTGGGTTTCCAAAGTCCAAGCGTGGCAATGATGCTATATTCATTGTCATCGACAAACTCACCAAAGTGGCTCACTTTCTGCCTATCAAAGAGTTGATCACTGCAGCTCATTTGGCGGAACTCTATACCTCTCGAATTGTCTCTCTGCACGATATTCTACAAGTGATCTCTTCAGACCGTGGCAGCATCTTTACATCCAAGTTTTGGGATTCTTTTCAGAAAGCCATGGGCACCAACATCCGCTTTAGCACAGCTTTCCATCCTCAAGCTAGCGGTCAAGTCGAGCGTGTCAACCAGATTCTTGAAGATATGCTCAGGGCTTGTGTGATCTCCTTCGGCATGAAGTGGGAGGATTGTCTTCCTTATGCTGAATTCTCCCACAACAACAGTTTTCAAGCAAGTTCGGGCAAGGTCCCATTTGAAATTCTGTATGGCAGGAAGTGTCGTACCCCTCTCAACTGGTCTGAAACCGGTGAACGTCGGCTTTTGGGTGACTTAATCACAGAGGCAGAGGAAATGTGCAAAGTCATTCGTGATAACCTCAAAGCAGCCCAATCCCGCCAGAAGAGCTACTATGATAGTAAGCACCGTGATTTGGCTTTCGAGATCGGAGATCATGTTTACCTCCGCGTCTCTCCTATGAAAGGTACTCGTCGCTTCGGTATCAAAGGGAAGCTTGCCCCTAGATACATGGGACCTTTCAAGATTTTCAGCAAGAGAGGCGACCCCGCCTATCAACTCGAGCTTCCTTCAAACTTTGCAAATGTTCATGACGTGTTCCATGTCTCTCAGCTCCAAAAGTGCTTCAAGACTCCTGACCGAATCATCAACTTCGAGGACATTGAGCTCCAAGAAGATCTCTCTTATCGTGAGCACCCAGTTTCTATTCTCGAAGAGACTGAACGCAAGACTCACAACAAGTCAATCAAATTTCTCAAAGTCAAGTGGTCACACCATTCCGACCATGAAGCTACCTGCGAACGCGAGGATCACCTCCGTTCTGAGTACCCGGCGTTCTTTCAGTCCTAGATCTCGGGACGAGATCCTTTCGTAGTGGTGGAGTGTTGTAACACCCCGGATGTAACTTTCCCAATTTGTACTCCAACTATTGCCGTTTCCGGCGTTAAGTTATTTTATTTTCTCGGGTTCGGGTTTTTGTCTCCGCGTGTTGTTATCGTTGTCATGCATCTCATATCATGTCATCATGTGCATTGCATTTGCATACGTGTTCATCTCATGCATTCGAGCATTTTCCCCGTTGTCCGTTTTGCATTCCGGCGCTTCGTTCTCCTGCGGTGGTCATTTCTACCTTTCTTTCGTATGTGGGGATTAAACATTTCCGGATTGGGCCGAGACTTGCCAAGCGGCCTTGGTTTACTACCGGTAGACCACCTGTCAAGTTTCGTATCATTTGGACTTCGTTTGATACTCCAACGGTTAACCGAGGGACCGAAAAGGCCTCGTGTGTGTTGCAGCAAAACACCCCTCCATTTTGGCCCAAAACCCACCTAAGCCTTCTCCATCATCTAGAGCGTTCGATCACGATCGCGTGGCCGAAAACTGCACCTCATTTGGACTCTCCTAGCTCCCTCTATGCCTATTTAAAGACCCCTCCGAATTCGGATCTTCTTCTCCCCCCGAAAACCCTAAAAACTCTACCCGCGCCGGCCGGACACGACCGCCCTGACCGGATGCATCGCCGCCGCCTCCCGCAGCCAGTGGCGTAGTGCCACGTGGCGCACCGCCTCCCGCTCCCACACCGGCCCGCTCGGCCCGGGGAGAGCCCCCGCGGGCCCGACGCCGGCCGCCACCTCCTCCGCAACCCCGCCGCCGTCCTCCTCCTGCCCGCCCGCCCGAGCTGACGGCCGCCGCCTCGCCCA
>NC_041384.1:431918428-431925402 GCF_002162155.2 Triticum dicoccoides | reverse complement strand
GCCGCCCCGGCCGCCGCGTCCGCGCCACCTCGCCGCCCTCCGTCGTCCTCCCCCGTCGACCCCGGCTGCCGTCGCCTCGCCGGAGTGCATGCCCCGGCCAACCTCGATCCGTGTGCCGATCTGGATCCTCTGCGGACGAACAGTAAACCCTAGGTGGTTTTTTTTCTTCTAAGTCCCAAAATTCCAGATCAAAGTGCTCATGTTCATAGCCTCGTAACTTTGCATCCCTAGCTCCGATTCATGCATATAGCATACCAAAATGTTCATCTCAGAAAGTACATCATTTTATTCCATCGCATCATTTTCATTTGAGTTCATATTGATGCCCGAAATGCTGTTAGAAGAGGGCTACTTGAGATAATTGTCAGATCTGCTGCTCCGTTTAGCTTTTTGTCATTTTTGCCATGATTAATGTGTGCATGCTATGCCCTGATGCTCTACATATGTTTTGTTAAGGGTTTTGTCATCTTTCCAGAGGTGCAACCCATGTATTTTTGTGATGTGTGTGGTGACTAGCACGAGCTTGCAAAGTGGTGCACTTGTTATTTCTGTTCTCAGGGACTTAGCAATTCCACGAAGTCCTTGGTTTGTTTATCTCATGATGCCATATGTTCATGTTGTTTCCTAGTGATCCGTGCCTCTTTTGAGGATGATCAATAAGGATGTTTTGTTAATCTTGTAGTGCTCTATCCATCCATGTATTTGTTTTCAATTATGGAGCACCCTAGCTTGAGTCAATCGAGCTCTACTTTTGCTACTTTGTGAATCTGGGCAGATTGTCAACTTGTTTGCAATATTGCCGATGATGTTGTAGTTGATCCGTGCATGCTATGCTATTGTTCTTGCCATGTCTAGCTTGCATTTTGTGTGTTCTTAATGGGTGTATGCTTAATTTGTCATGACTTGCTCCGTAGTGAGTGTATCGAGCTCGTAAACATGCCTACTTGAGTTATGTTTCAGCATGTGCCAGTTTTCACTAAGTCTGTGATCTGATTATATTTTTGCTATGTTCACATGCTTGCAATTGTATTTTCTGATCCCTTTTGGCTCAAGGTCACTAAGGGAATTTTGTTAAGCTCTTTGAGTAGCTCCATGCCATGCTTAACTTTGCCATGTTCAGGTCCTGTAGCATGTAGTTTTGTTGCTCCGAAGAGTGCTACCTGATCTGAAATTCCAGACAAGTGTTAATTTCACGAAGTCTGAGATCTGTTTGCCATATGCATTTTTGCCATGCTTGTTTGAACCTGTTAATGGATGAATTGGCCGTAGCTCAGTGCTCAATGCTAGACAACTGTGCAGGCAAGATGATCATACCCTCGAAATCACTACTATATTTGCTATGCTAGATTGCTCGCTCTTTTGCTATGCCATTGCTACGATGCCTACCATTTGCTTTCAAGCCTCCCAGATTGCCATGTCAAACCTCTAACACACCATGTCCTAGCAAACCATTGATTGGCTACGTTACCGCTTTGCTCAGCCCCTTTTATAGCGTTGCTAGTTGCAGGTGAAGATTGGAGGCCGTTCCTTGTTGGAACATTTATTTACTTGTTGGGATATCATTATATTGCCATGTTATCTTGATGCATCTATATACTTGGTAAAGGGTGGAAGGCTCGGCCTCTCTCCTAGTGTTTTGTTCCACTCTTTCCGCCCTAGTTTCCTTCATATCGGTGTTATGTTCCCGGATTTTGCGTTCCTTACGCGATTGGGTTATTATGGGAACCCCTTGATATTTCGCCTTGATTAAAGCTTTTCCAGCAATGCCCAACCTTGGTTTTACCATTTGCCACCTAGCCTCTTTTTCCCTTGGGTTTCCGGAGCCCGAGGGTCATCTTATTTTAAACCCCCCCCGGGCCAGTGCTCCTCTGAGTGTTGGTCCACCTGTCAGCTGCCGGTGGCCACCAGGGGAAACTCTGGGCTAGCCTACCCGTACCTAAGACAATCTGAGTGTGCCCTGAGAAAGAGATATGTGCAGCTCCTATCGGGATTTGTCGGCACATTCGGGCGGTGTTGCTGGTCTTGTTTTAACCTGTCGAAGTGTCTTGAAGAACCCAGATACCGAGTCTGATCGGAATGTCTTGGCAGGAGATCTATTCCTTCGTTGACCGTGAGAGCTTGTCATGGGCTAAGTTGGGACTCCCGTGCAGGGATTTGAACTTTCGAAAGCCGTGCCCGCGGTTATGGGCAGATGGCAATTTGTTAATGTTCGGTTGTAGATAACTTGAACCTTAATTAATTAAAATGAATCAACTGAGTGTGTTACCGTGATGGCCTCTTCTCGGCGGAGTCCGGGAAGTGGACACGGTGTTGGAGTAATGTTTGCGCAGGTTGCTCTCTAGTTTCTCGCTCGTGCTTTGCCTCATCTTCTCGCTCTCTTTTGCGAATAAGTTAGCCACCATACTTGCTAGTCGCTTGCTGCAGCTCCACTTATATTTACCTTGCCATACCTATAAGCTTAAATAGTCTTGATCGCGAGGGTGCGAGATTGCTGAGTCCCTGTGGCTCACAGATTACTATTACACCAGATGCAGGGCCCGATGATTCCGCTCCAGCAGACGCGTATGAGCTCAAGTGGGAGTTCGACGAAGACTCTCAACGTTACTATGTTTCCTTTCCTGATGATCAGTAGTGGTGCCCAGTTGGGGGTGATTGGGACCGTGATGCTTGTTGGGTTATCTTTTATTTTGGCGCCGTAGTCGGGCCATGAGTGTTTGGATGATGTAATGTTATTTATGTACTTGATTGACGTGGCGAGTGTAAGCCAACTATGTTCTCCCCTTTATTATTCATATTACATGGGATGTTGTGAAGATTGCCTAACTTGCGACATATGCCTTCAATGCGATTATGCCTCTAAGTCGTGCCTCGACACGTGGGAGATATAGTCGCATCGAGGGTGTTACAGTATAATCCATGGACTCAACATTGGTCATAAAGAACTCACATACTTATTGCAAAAATCTACAAGTTATCGAAACAAAGTATTACGCGCATGCTCCTAGGGGGATAGATTGGTAGGAAAAGACCATCGCTCATCCCCGACCGCCACTCATAAGGAAGACAATCAATAAATAAATCATGATCCGACTTCATCACATAACGGTTCACCATACGTGCATACTACGGGAATCACAAACTTGAACACAAGTATTTCTCAAATTCACAACTACTCAACTAGCATGACTCTAATATCACCATCTCCATATCTCAAAACAATTGTCAAGTATCAAACTTCTCATAGTATTCAATGCACTTGTATGAAAGTTTTTTTATTGCCATGTTGTTCTAAAGGACTCTCAAAATAATATAAGTGAAGCATGAGAGATCAATAGTTTCTCTAAAACATAACCTCCACCGTGCTTTAAAATATATAAGTGAGGCACTAGAGCAAAAACTATATAGCTCAAAAGATATAAGTGAAGCACATAGAGTATTCTAATAAATTCCCAATCATGTGAGTCTCTCTCAAAAGGTGTGTACAGAAAGGATGATTGTGGTAAACTAAAAACCAAAGACTCAAATCTTACAAGACGCTCCATGCAAAACACATATCATGTGGTGAATAAAAATATAGCTCCATGTAAAGTTACCGATAGACGAAGACGAAAGAGGGGATGCCTTCCGGGGCATACCCAAGCTTAGGATTTTTGGTGTCCTTGAATTTTACCTTGGGGTGCCATGGGCATCCCCAAGCTTAGGCTCTTTACACTCCTCGTTCCATAATCCATCAAATCTTTACCCAAAACTTGAAAACTTCACAACACAAAAGTCAAAATAGAAAATCTCGTGAGCTCCGTTAGCGAAAGAAAACAAAACACCACTTCAAGGTACTGTAATGAACTCATTCTTTATTTATATTGGTGTTAAACCTACTGTATTCCAACTTATCTATGGTTTATAAACTCTTTTACTATCCATAGATTCATCAAAATAAGCAAACAACACAAGAAAAACAGAATCTGTCAAAAACAGAACAGTCTGTAGTAATCTGTAGCTAACACAAGTTCTGGAACCCCAAAAATTCTAAAATAAATTTCTTGACTCGAGGAATTTATCTATTTATCATCTGCAAAAATAATTAAATAAATAGAGCCTTCCAAATAAAAATGGCAGCAATTCTCGTGAGCGCTAAAGTTTCTGTTTTTTACAGCAAGATCAAATAGACTTTCCCCAAATCTTCCCAATGGTTCTACTTGGCACAAACACTAATTAAACACAAAAAACACGACCAAAACATAGGCTAGATAAATTATTTATTAATAAACAGGAGAAAAAAATAAAGGAATAAAAATAAAATTGGGTTGCCTCCCAACAAGCGCTATCGTTTAACGCCCCTAGCTAGGCATAAAAGCGAAGATAGATCTAGGTATTGCCATCTTTGGTAGGCAATCCATAAGTGGCTCTCATAATAGATTCATATGGTAATTTAATTTTCTTTCTAGGGAAGTGTTCCATTCCTTTCCTTAATGGAAACTGGAATTTAATATTCCCTTCCTTCATATCAATAATTGCACCAATCGTACTAAGGAAAGGTCTTCCAAGAATAATATGACATGAAGGATTGCAATCTATGTCAAGAACAATGAAATCTACGAGCACATAGTTCCTATTTGCAACAATAAGAACATAATTAATTCTTCCCATAGGTTTCTTAATAGTGGAATCCGCAAGGTGTAAGTTTAAAGAACAATCATCAAAATCAAGGAAACCTAACAAATCACACAAAGTTTTTGGAATCGTGGAAACACTAGCACCCAAATCACACAAAGCATAACACTCATGATCTTTAATTTTAATTTTTATTGTAGGTTCCCACTCATCATAAAGTTTCTAGGGATAGAAACGTCCAAATCAAGTTTTTCTTCATAAGATTGCATCAAAGCATCAACACTATGTTTAGTAAAAGCTTTATTTTGACTATAAGCATGAGGAGAATTTAGCACGGATTGCAACAAGGAAATACAATCTATCAAAGAGCAAGTATCATAATTAAATTCCTTGAAATCCAAAATAGTGGGTTCATTGATAGCTAATGTTTTGATCTCTTCGATCCCACTTTTAACAAATTTTTCATCAAGATCTAAAAACTCCGAATTTTTGGAACGCCTTCTAGGTAAAGGTGGCTCATCTTCAGCCCGATCATTATCAAGATTCATATTGCAAAACAAATATTTAATAGGGGACACATCAATAACTTTTAGATCTTCATCCTTATTATCATGAAAATTTTCTGGCTTAGCGGCCATCTTATTAACTAAGGTGGCTTGCTTATCCGAGACTTCAGCACTTAATTTTTCGAGATGAGAAATCTGAGATTTCAAACCATAAAACTATTTAGACATATCATCGAGCTCTTTATTCATATAACACATAAAGCTCTTTTGTTCCTTAAGCTCGTTTGTGAAGAAAATATTATGCTCAAATTGTAAAACCATAAAACTCCTGATATTGCTTTCAATCTCTTCTCACCTTTTGAGGTGAAGATCACCAAATCTAGGTAGAGCCATAGCGACAAGCAAGCAATCCAACACGCAAGCAAACAAGAAACAGCAAAAAGGCAAATAGAGGTAGAGAAGGGGAACGGAGAGAGAGAGAGAGGGAGAGAGGAAAAGAGGGCGAATAAAACAGCAAGGGTGAAGTGGGGGGTGGAAAATGAGAGGCAAATGGCAAATAATGTAATGCGAGGGATACGAGTTTGTGATGGGTACTTGGTATGTATTGATTTGGTAATGGCGCCAGAAAATGACTCGTTGTGGGAGTCAAGTCCTGACTTGACTTGGCGCAAATCTCCCCGGCAATGGCGCCAGAAATCCTTCTTGCTACCTCTTGAGCACTGCGTTGGTTTTCCCTTGAAGAGGAAAGGGTGATGCAGCAAAGTAGTGTAAGTATTTCCCTTAGTTTTTGAGAACCAAGGTATCAATCCAGTAGGAGATCATGCTCAAGTCCCATGCACCTACACAAACAAATAAGAACCTCGCAACCAACGCGATAAAGGAGTTGCCAATCCCTTCACGGTCACTTACGAGAGTGAGATCTGATAGATATGATAAGATAATATTTTTGGTATTTTCATATGATAAAGAGAAATAAAAGATGCAAGTATAATAAATAGCAATGGAAATAACTAAGTATTGGAAGATTAATATGATAAAAGATAGACCCGGGGCCCATAGGTTTCACTAGTGTCTTCTCTCAAGAGCATAAGTATTACGGTGGGTAAACGAATTACTGTCGAGCAATTGATAGAATTGAGCATAGTTATGAGAATATCTAGATATGATCATGTATATAGGCATCACGTCCGAGACAAAGTAGACTGAAACGATTCTGCATCTACTACTATTACTCCACACATTGACCGCTATCCAGCATGCATCTAGAGTATTAAGTTCAAGAGAAGAGAGTGATGCTTTAAGTAAGATGACATGACGTAGAGGGATAACACTACAAAAAAAGACACATCCGTGACATTTTGGGCCGAACAAAAAAAAATTCTGTCAGACATATGACACTTCTATGACGATAATTGTGACAAAACCCGGTATCATCATAGATGTGGTGGGCTCCTACTTCTATGACAAAAAATCATGACAGAAAATGGGCTTTTCGTCCTGGGCGGGCTGGAGACGCAGCTGCATGACATTCTTTGGGCCGTCCATGACGGAAAAAACCGTGGTAGAAGCGAGGGGGAGGAAAATTTCGGGGAGTTCCCGGTTACGGTGGGAGGCCAGGGGTTGAGGGATGCGCGCTTCTCTCATACACGTACGCCCATGTGTGCGAGGCGTTGGCTCTAACTGAACCCGAGCGAGGCGTTGGGCTCTAACTGAACCCGAGCAATTGCACTGCAGGCTACGCGTTACTGAACCCGAGCGATCGATCGATGGCTGTTAACTGAACCCGATCGAGCGATTCCTTCGCTACTGCTACTAAATGAAGCCGATCGATGCTGCCTCTGGATGAACAGTGAGCGT
>NC_041384.1:431893407-431918286 GCF_002162155.2 Triticum dicoccoides | reverse complement strand
CCGATCGATCGAGCCGGTTGGGGCCGGATGAACATGACCCCGTGGAGGGCTGGATGAACAGGACCACCCCGTGGAGGGCAGGATGAACATGACCCCGTGGAGGGCTGGATGAACAGGACCACCCCGTGGAGGGCAGGATGAACAGTATATGGTGGAGGGCAGGATGAACAGTAGCCCGTGCAGGGGTGGTTGAACAGGAGCCCGTGGAGAGGGCTGGTTGAACAGTAGCCGGTGGAGTAGCGCGCGGTGGAGGCTGGATGAACAGGAGCCCGTGGATGAACAGTCGCAGGTGGAGGCTGGAAGAGGTCGACGGTGGATGAACAGTAGCTCGTGGAGGCTGGAGGGGGTCGAAGGTGGAGATGAACAGTATCCCATGGAGTCCCGTTTTGCGGTACGCCACACCCCTCCCGATGAACAGGACCCCCGTTTCGACCGTAGGAGGTCCATTTCCTCCGTTTTGCGGTATGCCAGACCCCTCCCGATCAACAGGATCCCGTTTCGAACGTGGCCGGTCGAACACAAGGCCGTTTCCTCCATTCTGCGGTACGCCAGGCCTCGTTTCCATCGCATGTTCCGTCTAAGCCCTCCCGATGAACATGACGCATTCCGTTGCCTCCCCATGAACACGAGCATTCCGTTGCCTCCCCATGAACACGACGACGACAATGTTTCTCCGTTCCGACCCAGCCATGTACACGAGCCTTGGCCGTACGTATGCGCGAGTAGGCGTTCGAGACCCCACCCGTATGTACACATACGTGGCCGTATTTTCTTTCTTGCACCCTGGCCGCTGTATGTATGTGTACATGCTATGTGTGTGCCTCTACTACGACACGTGCGCGCCTCTACATCCACCAGTATATATGTACGTACACGTTCGCGACCAGAATGACAATGCTACGTACGCTTCGACCATGTGGGTCCCGACTGCCAGACACTTCCTTGCATGCGAAGATGTAGCTGGTGGGTCCCAGTAGTTAGGGGCAAATGTTTTTTTTGTGAAATACGGTGGCCCGTCCGGTGGGTCCCCGCTGTCAGGTGGAGGAATAATTATTTTGCACGTAATAAGGAGGCACTTCCTTGCTGCGGCCGTGGACCCAACTGTCAGCCTCTCCACGTACAGTCCATGTCCGATGGAAGCCGTTCCTTGACCATGTTGACCATGTCGCACTGAGAGCACCAGGGCGATGGACAACGGCGAGGCCTAGGAAGGGGACGACGCGGAGCCGGGGAAGACGCGGCAGTGGATGCCCACGCATAGAGGAGTACGAGGGTTCACTGGTTCGCTGCGGTGTGAGGCTGCCATCGCCGCAGAATAACAGGGGGTGTGGGTGAGTAGAGGGATGGCCTGGCCAGCGGTGGGAGTACTAGGGGGCGGTGAGGCCTCCGCCGCATCGCAGCCGGCCACGGGAGGCAGGAGCACTGAGGGAGTCCTGGATTAGAGGGTCTCCGGACAACCGGACTATATCCTTTGGCCGGACTGTTAGACTATGAAGATACAAGGTTGAAGACTTCGTCTCGTGTCCGGATGGGACTCTACTTGGCGTGGAAGGCAAGCTAGGCAATACGGATATGTATATCTTCTCCTTTGTAACCGACCTTGTGAAACCCTAGCCCTTTCCAGTGTCTATATAAACTGGAGGGTTTTAGTCCGTAGGACAACATACAATCATACCATAGGCTAGCTTCTAGGGTTTAGCCTCTCCGATCTCGTGGTAGATCAACTCTTGTAATACTCATATCATCAAGAATAAATCAAGCAGGACGTAGGGTTTTACCTCCATCAAGAGGGCCCGAACTTGGGTAAAACATCGTGTCCCCTGCCTCTTGTTACCATCCGCCTTAGATGCACAGTTCGGGACCCCCTACCCGAGATCCGCCGGTTTTGACACCGATAAGCACGAGGCACGACCGGCGCTGGTTTGGGCGGCTGGAGCAAGAAGACCAGAGGTTGAAGAAGCACTACGGCCGTTGGATGGACATCGTACGGTCACTGGAGCTAGAATCGTGCATATTGACTAAGTTGACAAAGCCCTCCATCCCCGTCAACTTAGTAGGCCCACAAGTTAGCCTCCCACCAAGGTGGGTCCCAGCTAGCAGGGGGTATTCATTTTTTGTGCGTAACAAGGAGGCACTTCTGGTGGGTCCGGGCTGTCAGCAGGGGGAACGTTTTTTTTCGCGAAATACAGTGGCCCGTCAGGTGGGTCCCAGCAGTCAGGGGCAAACGTTTTTTCACGATATACTGGTGGGCGTCCGGTGGGTCCATGCTGTTAGGTGGAGGAATAATTATTTTCCACGTAATAAGGAGGCACTTCCTTGCGGCTGTCGTGGACCCAACTGTTAGCCTCTCCACGTATAGTATTCTTCCGATGGAATTTATCGTTGACCACATTGACCACGCCGCGCCGACAGCACCACAACGGTGGACGATGGCGAGGCCTAGGAAGGGGACGACGCGGAGCCGGGGAAGACGCGACAGTGGATGCCCACGCGGAGAGGAGTACGAGGGTTCACTGGTTTGGCTGCGCTGCCGTCGCCGCAGAATAACAGGGGGTGTGGGTGAGTGGAGTGGAGGGATGGCCTGGCCAGCGGTGGGAGTAGTATGGGGGCAGTGAGGCCTCTGCGGCAGCACAGCCGGCCACGGGAGGCAGGAGCAGGCGGCAAGACTGGTGTTGCTTTGGGCGGCTGGAGCAAGAAGACCAGAGGTTGAAGAAGCACTACGACCGTTGGTTGGACATCGTATGGTCAGTCGAGCTAGAATCGTGCATATTAACTAAGTTGACAAAGCCCTTCGTCCCCGTCAACTTAGTAGGCCCACTATACTGGGTCCCAGCTAGCAGGGGGAGTATTCATTTTTTTTGTGCGTAATAAGGAGGCACTTCCTTACGTGCAAAGATATAGCTGGTGGGTCCGAGCTGTCAGCGGCGGTAACTTTTTTTCACGAAATACAGAGGCCGTTTCGTTGGGTCCCAGATGTCAGGTGGAGGAAATCATTATTTTGCGCGTAATAAGGAGGCATTTCCTTGCGTGCGGTCATGGACCCAGCTGTCAGCCTCTCCACGTACAGTTCACTTCAGATGCATGTCGGTCGTTGACCACGCTGACCACGCCATGCCAAGAGCACCAGGGCGATGGACGACGGTGAGGCCTAGGAAGGGAACGACACTGAGGGAGGGAAGACTCGACCATTGTTTTTGTTTCCCACGCGGAGGGGAGTACGACTGTACGATGGTTTACTGGTTCGTCTGCCGTCGCCGGAGAATAACAACAGGTGTGGGTGAGTAGAGGGATGGCTAGGCCAGCGATGGGAGTACGGTGGGGCGGTGAGGCCTGCGCGGCAGCACAGTCGGCCACGGGGAGGAGGGAGCAGGCAGTCCCTCCGGCGCTTGTTTGAGCGTTTGGAGCAGGAAGAGCAGAGATTGAAGAAGCACGACGGCCGTTGGATGGACATCCAACAGTATACAGGCCATCTGTGGAAAGCCTCAAATATGTGGAAAACAGCATACAGCCCATCTGCCATTATTTCAAATAATTTACAGCCCATTTGCTAATTCTTACGGGTTTTTTTGGAGCCCATATTCTTTATGTTAGCATTACAGCCCATATTGTGGCCACGGTTAAAAAATTATACGAAATTTTGCATATGTCGGTGCGGTCTGAACTGTTTTAATCCCGAAATTTCGAGTCACATTCAAACTGATTTTTAAAATAAATGTATATCAATATAAAACCCAATAAATTGTCCACGCATAAAAATCAATGCAATTTAAAATCTCGAAATGAAAAAAAGATATTTGAAAATAATTGCCGGTTTGATGTGTTTTAAAAATGTACAGCCCATTTCTCATTACTGATAGGCCATTTTCTCGGCCAGCCGAATGAAGCTCTCCTCGTCTTGAAAGATTTGTAGCCCAACAGGCCTGATAAAGCAACTTACTTGACAAATCACAAAAAAACTGGGCTAGCCATTTTCAGAAAGAAAGAAAAAACTACTGGGCTGGTATGTGGTAAACATAAAAGAAAAGGCTGTCTAGACAGGCCAGAGTGTCCCGCACAGCCCAGTTGACACCCTGCTTCTGTCTCAAAAACAAATTAGATAAATGCCACTCCAGTTATGGCGATTCATAAAAATGCCACTGCAATTTCCAAACTTTGAAAAATGCCACTGCAATTTTTGCAAACTTTGAAAAACGCCACTGCAGTTTGCAAACTTTGAAAAATGCCACTCCAGACTTCGAAAAATGCCACTAGAAATGGCATTTTTCAAAGTTTAGAAATTGCAGTGGCATTTCTCGGATACACCAGATTTGGAGTGGCATTTATCAAATTAACCCAAAACAAAAATAACTGGGCGAGCTGCTGGGTCCCTGGTGTCAGTCGCTCGTTGTGCAATTCTCTCGTTTATTAACTACGTTGACAATGGCATGGGAACCAGATGTCAGAAATCCACTAGGAGGAGCCATTTTTTATTGGCTTGAAATAAGGAGGCACTTGCTTGCGTACTGCCATGACCTTGGCGGGTCCTTGCTGTCATCCTCACCACGTACAATCATCTCCTGATTGTGTGCGCGTCAACTTGCTAGGCCCACAAGTCAGCCTCTAAACCGTGGAGGACAAATACTACCCATTTAAAAAAATAACAGCCCATTCCATACGTTCAAACGGAAAGTTCAACATTCAGAGCAAAGTAACAGGTCTGATCCACATATAGAGTACTGAACTTCCACGTTGACAACCATCATAGCCAAGTGAACTCTAGTAGCGTACAAGTACTAACTTACTCTTAGCTAACTAGACGATGCCGGCCGCCATTTGCTGTCCATGCTAAACGCCGGCACCGGCATCCTTCACCTCGCCTCGGACTTGCCAAAGGTGTGATAGGGCGCGTTGCTCGCGCGCGTTGGCCCTTTCCATGCCGATGTGGTCCACCAAAGCTTCGGCTTCCAAGCGGGAAACCCACTTGATGAGATGGTAGTAAAAATCGGCGTCGCGAACGCGTGCGTGCCCAACAGCCTCCAGGGCTATTTGCCGGGCGCCGGCCTCCACGTAGTCGACCCAGTTGCGGGCGCTCTGCTCGCGACTCAGAGCATCGGTGCGCTGCTGCTCCATGTCCCGCTGGCGGCGCAAATCGGTGATACGCTGCTCCTCCGCCAGGCGGTCGCGCTCAACAACTCCTGCTCCTCCGCCATGCGGTCGCGCTCCAACAACTCCTTGATCTCCGCATTGCCATCTAAAGACAGATAGAGTGCCTCCTCCCTCCGTCTGCCTTCCGGTGAAAACCTGAACACTAGTTCCGGCGGTGACCGCCTCCGGCGTTGCCTACAGTAGACGGGCGGGGGAATGGCGGACGTGGCGAGCAACGTCGGGCCGGTGGGGGCTTATGAGGATATGGCGAGTTGGGTCACGGTGGCACCTGATAAGGCCGGGAAATAGTACTTATATGCGGAAGGTAGCGCGACGGTCATCAGAATTCAATGCATAATGGCTTAGCGCGCTAGCTTGCCGTGGAAAACTAGAGAAACTGAAATTATGACTGTGCCGTCCCATCCCGTCTGGGTCGCACGCCGGCATGGCGGTCAAATGACTGCACTCGAATCATCTCCCTCCTTGTCAATAATGATCCCACGGATTTAAAGCGTATCTTTTTTCACATCAGTTAGCTGCCTTAATTACGGCTGGCTACATGCAGGCACTCAGAATCGCTCGTAGGCAGTACGCGAAGCAGCATGCAACGAGTTGCAGCCGAGGGCACGCATGCAGCCACTTAAATTGCTGGAATTAATTAGGCTTAAACTTCTGCATGCCGTTAATTATTGCCATGCCTTGGTCTTGCTGCTTTGCTCACGGGACTAATAAATCCCGGACGGAGGGAGTACCTTGGTTGGTGAGAGGTTTGAATTAAGCCCTGCAAACCGAAAAGGAGGTACTAGTACGTGCGTGATCCGCTATTTATTCGTGTAGGATCGAGTAGGTCATTTCTTGAATTGAGCCCTGCAAACCGGAAAGGAGGTAGTACGTGCGTGATCCGCTATTTATCCATGTAGGATCGATAGTGTAGCTTGTCAGTTTCTTCAAAGGTAGGCATTTTTATCCGTGTAGGATCGATAGTGTAGCCTATCAGTTTCTTTAGAGGTAGGCATTTTTATTCAAAAAACTGCCACTTTGCATCTTGCCTCGCAAATAAAACTACCAGGAGCGCATTTGTAGGCTAGCTAGTGATCAATCAGTAACTTGTAAACACTGAGCGAACAGAAATAAGTAATTGTTAATGCATCTCAATGATTCACAGATCATATACAAATATGTAGCTCCAAAAGCAAAGATCAGCCACTTTGGATCTCGCGTCGCAATGAAAACTAACTAGTACGATACCCATACATAATATCAAGATGTTAATGCATCTCAATGATTCATGGATCATATACAAATATGTAGCTCCAAAAGCAGAGATCTAGAAAAAAACATTTGCTCTTCCTACTAACATGGATGCTTCTCTTGGCCAACATTTAGTACAGACTGAAAGACAAATTTGTTTGTGAAGTCTACAATTCCTCTTGCAAACGTAAGTGGTTTCACCAATAGCTGGAACCATGAGAATGAACCACACATGATGCAGGAACATCCACTGCAATATGATTTGGTCTTCTCTCGATCACACGCGAGACTATTTTTGGAATAAAAACTTTAACTTAGGCAAAATGATGCCCATTGTATAATCATACCAAAGCAATGAAGCACCTAGTGTTGGCCAATAAATAGTACAATACTAATTTTCTGTAGTCCATGAAGTGACTATCCAATCTTTTTGTGTCTATTTTCAAATGGCACTGCATGCAGTGACTATACTATTCTCTTGTGCAGTTCAACCAAAATTGCGGACACTTTGTTTGTTTGCCAAATAGCAACGGACAGACATCTCTGTCTGCATAAATATCAAGCAGCTAGTAAACATATACCACACCTTGTATTTTCGCTTTAAACATGTCTCTTCCGCTTAGCATCTGTCATGTTCTGCACTGGACAATCTGATACAGTTATGTTTTGCCCTGGACAATTTCATATTGAATTGATTTGCTGGTTCAGAGCAGAAATATAGCACCTATTCTTCATCAGACCAAGGATATCCATGTTCACAGTGATGGAAGAGGTGAAATCAATACAAGCGATCGACCTATGCGAGGACAACAAACCGATCGACCTGGTCATTCTCTATTGCGGTGTCATGCCTTTCTACCCTTCTTCAACCAAGAGACACGAGACTTGTTCCTTAGCTACTGATTTTCCCCTTTTCAACCTAGATGCGGGTTCGATGCCTACTCTCTTGGACAGTACGGTCTCCCTTCCTTTCCTTATTTAACCCAGACATGGATTAGTTTGCATGAAGTAGGGTTTCCTTTAATAGTGCAAATTATGGTTTTCGTCTGCGTGGCCAGTAGAGCAGAGGATAGCAAATTGGGAAGATGGTGGAGTGGAAAAAGATCCACATGCAACGACGTGGCACATGGGGTAATAGAACAAGGTTATGGTTCGAAAAGAGGTAGCATACCTGAGGGTCGGCGGGAAGTGGCTTCGCTCGTGGTCGTTGTCCTCCGCACACACTATGCCAGCGAGCTTGGGGACGGAGACCATCCCGCGCGGGCGCTAGGTCTGAGAGGACGGCCTTGTCGTCAGTGCGTGACCTTGCTCGCCGACGACGAGTGCGTCAACGCTGCACGTCCTTTTATTCCCCGGCGGATCTATGACCACCGATGAGGAGGGAGAGAGGGGCCGTCTTTTTTAGATCTGGAGAGAGGGTGGTAGTGTGAGAAGCAACTGGGCAGCCCTTAGCAAGAAAGCGCTCAAGCTCCAGCCTATATATCTTTTGTATACTACTAGTACTGGAGGTGGAGTAGTGGTAGAGTAGTTTATATTTTCTCTGCGTACAGTACCAGTTAGTCGTACTTTAAAACTGATCGGCACGCCATTAAAAAATAAAGGTCAATAACTAATGCGGCACCTCGGGCCAACGCGGCCAGATCGCATTTTGCACAAGAAATTACACACCATGTTTCGTTGACATGTGGTCCCGTTCCAACATATCAGTGAGACGATGGCGAGTAGTAGGAGTATTTTCCGAACGGAAGTGTAGGCCGGGGTGCCTCTTCGTGAACCGTGGCAAACTCGCAACCGTCCACCGACTCTTCGCCTTCCCCTCTCGATTTGGAACTGTTGTAGCACGCTCTTCCTCTCCCTCCTCCGTTTTCCTTCAGCCCTTCACCCTTTCTTCTGCCATTGTTCGATCGTCTTCTCCATGGAGGGAACAGGCCGGAAATGACCCCGTTATTCTTGCCCCGATCTGAAAGATGACGTGGTGGAGGAACTCATTGATCGGTGCGACGTCATCACCTCGGCTAGCATGGCAGGTTCGTTCAAGCCCATTCTCGACTCAACTAATAACATCATTACAAAGAACCCAAGAGTCAAGGAGCGGTTTGATCTCCCCTATCTTCGTCGCCATGACCCTGATGATGACTGGCGCGAGCACGATGGAGGCCTCGCCCTGTGCAAGTTGATGCCGCTTGATAATGATACGTATGATGTTAAGATGCCATCGCTTGAGGGCAAGGCTTGGGCGGGCGCAAATGGAGATTGGGTTGTTTACATTGAGTCCAACTGCGAGTGGGAACTTGTGAATGTGTACACTCGTCACCGGGTTCCACTTCCAGAAATCTCAGCACACTGCCCAAAGGTTGAGCACACCGGTAATGTACGCATGTTCAAATACGATCATGGTGACTATATCCTACGGAAGATAGCAATTTGTCGAGTTCCCAACCGCTCTTGGTATTACAGCAACTATGATGTTGTTGCTATCTTCGACAAGCTTGTTGCCGTCCTTGATGGTTTCACTCGATGGATATTGCTCAAAAATCAGTTTCTGTACACGGATGAGTACTGTGATGCAATTCAATACGAGGGCCTTGTGTTTGCTGCCACCACTCGTGGCACTGTTTTTGCATGGCATCCTCATAGTTTCGGTACGTTTCTCTTCCACCGTAATTATAATTGTTTCATCCACATGCATGCGGGTTAGCAAGTTTCCCTTTACTAATTAACCTTCTTCTTGTGTTTCCAAGGTCCTGTGAACATCCCACCACCTATACTTGAAAAAATTTATAACCAAGGAGGAGATGACGATGGTGATGATCACGAGCATGAGGACGAGCAGCGCCCATATACTCTGTGGCGCCTGGCAACTAATTCCGATGGATCACCTCTTCTTGTGTGTATACAGCCCACTGATTATGTTACTGCTAAGGAAGCAGGTGTCTCCTATGGTCGCACTCTCCGGACCTATTCCAACACCCATGGTATTCGGGATGGATACTAGTGTGCTAGCGCCAACTCCTTCTCCCTGGTACAGAATTGATAGTCTTGGAGAAAACTCGCTCTTCCTTGGACAAAACTATCCGATGATGGTGAAAGGCGGTCCAACTGTTGTTGACACATTTATGAGAAGCAACTGTGTCTATACCTCGGACATTTGTGTGGTTCCCTACCCTGGTAGGGATATAGTAGGCCGCTTCAGCCTGGATGATCAATCCTGCGTTGGTTTCCAGATCGACAATCGATGGCCCGTCCTAGAGAATCACTTGTGGTTCAAAGCAAGCATTTCCAACGCCGAGGAATGGTTGAGTTGAAGTTCATTTCATTGCTTGTTATTTGTTGTGTGGTGAAAACTTTAGTATTTATAATGTATCCTCGTTGTCGATGTGGGTTGATGACCTGTTGTATGTAATAAAATGATATGCCTGTGATAAACTTACTAAATTTATGAATGGCTTTCGAGTCGCTTCTCTGAGTGAGTGGTGCGATGAGGCAAAAAAATTATTTTCCGAATACATAATTGTACGTGCATTGCGACAGGTTATCGGATGAGGCCAATCAACAATAGTAGTACACTATTTGTACTAGCTTCACATGCTTCGCGCGTCGGGCGGGTGTTTTTACTGTAGCCATATGTTAATGTGTTCGTTGTATGTAACCAGCACCTCGAATCCTCGATACTAGTACTATATAGTAGGAGTAAGTAGTAGGAGTAGTAGGGTGGCATGGGCCAGAACAAGCATTCACGTCCAGGAGTACGACACACGCCACCACCACGACATCCATCTGACACCATATTATTTCTTGGAGTCTGCGCTAGAGCAATCTCTTCAACCTCGTCATTTCTCTAACTTCAGCCATCGCGCGGCGGGTGAGGTGGGGGTTTGCCGATAGTCGGTTTCCTTAACTGTGGTCCCACTTGTAAGGCCAACTCCAACGCACGACCCCAAACGCACCTCCGTTTTGCACGAACTCCAACGATAATTTTGACTAGAAAACCAAGACCAAAGAAAACAAGAACCACAAGAATACATTTTACTACTCCTGTAAGTTGGATTAGTGCCTTCTCGATGCATTTATTGTTGATCTGCGGAGGCTCGATCTTGCGTGCTTCTTTCTTCTTCGAGTTTAAAGAAGTAGACGTTGCTTCCTCGCATCTAGTCTCATGTCTAGCCTCTATTCTAGTAGGAGTATCAACAAGTGCACTAATATCATCTCTAGCCTCTGTGCTAGCTAAAAGTGATAGAACATCTACTAAATTGCGCTCTATCAATATATGGATGTACTCTTCTTCCCAATACAAAAACTTGCATCCATTCTACTCCCTCCGTTGCACAATACATGCCTTCTATTTGTCAAAATATATATGTATCTAGACATGTCTTAGTATATAGGTACATCCATTTTTGGACAAATGGAAGTCAAGTATTTTGGAACGGAGGGAGTACACAATAATTTTGACAACTAGTCTAATCCGAGAACAGAACCGAAGATTTGGTCGGGTTCTTCCTCCTTTTGCCGACATGTGGGACATCCAGCATCCAGGTTGTGTCATGAAATAAAATAGAGTGGTAGTTGAAGCCGCGAGATGTGCATCTTGGGTTAAACTATAAATAGAATCTTACTACTCTTGAGTAACTCCAAAAGTGGCCATCGAAGATCTTTATTGGATTTGTTTTTCATCACCAACACGTCGAGGTGAAAGATGTGCAAGTTCAGTGGGTCCTCTTGTGTTTTCACTGACATGTGGGGCCGCATGTGAGCAAACAGACGATGGGCTCCGCGCGTCCGCTGGCTGGCTGAGAAGAGAGATAGAGGAGGGCTGAGCACATACTGCAGGAAATTTTTTCTACGTACCTCGATATAGGCTCGATATAGTGGGGTGGCATGGGCCATAACTAGCATTCACGTCTAGCAGTACAGCACACGCCACCCACACGAGTCCCATCCGACACCAATTTTCTTGGAGTCCGTGCTATAGCCATCTCTTCTCCCTCCTATTTTCTTAGCCATCGCGCAGTGGGCGGGGTGGGGGTTTGCCGATAGTCGGTTTGCTCAACTGCGGTCCCACTTGTAAGTGAAAATGCAACATCGCATGCATTCCCGCTTGAGCGGCGTGCCGGACCAACCGTGTGGGGGTGCGACGCGAACACGACTGGCTTTTCCTTTTGAACTCGTAACTTGTAAAATTTGGTTCTGCTCCATGGCGCGACCGATAGATAGAAAATAACGATTTTGCCTAGAGTAATGAGAAGTTTGGTTCTGGCGCCGTTCATGCACGGAGTACGTACGAAAATTATGAAGTTGATGCGAAAGGTAAGATAATTACTGTAGTATCATATACTACTACATGGATTTGACGGAAAGATAAAAATACATACGGATCCATCAACGTTCAACGACATCCTCACGCCCTAGTGCGCCGGGTCACCAAGCGACATGTGAGGAGCAGCAACGTTGGCGGCGAGCTGAACGTGCTTCTGAACAGTGTCGTCCAAGGTTGCCCTGCGCTCCAAGAAGGCCAGCGTCCTATCGTCCTCCTCTTGCATGTAGTAGTACTTGTGGATGATTTGTGCGTAGACGTGGGTGATTATGTCGATGGTTTCTTACTGTGCCAGGCGCTGCGTGGCGAGTGCGACCTCGAGGTGGACATTCTCCGGTGCGACAGCGGGCAGTCGCAGGGCCACCAGTGCGTCGAAGATGTTGTTACCATAGTGGCCGTTGAGGGTGGCGGGCATCACAGAGCCTGGGCGCGTTGGATGGAGGCTTACGTCAAAGTCGTCCGCAAGCTTCTTGACGACGATGAACTTGTCGAGGAAACCGGTGAGGACCTCGTCGAATAAGGAGACAAAGCTGTCGTCCAAGCGGCCCCTAGCCCTGGCGGCCTCAAGCAATACTACCTGGAGACGTTCCTCGGTGCCGAGCCACAGGCCGGCATCGTGGACCATCTGGCACAGCCGGCTGATGCTCGCGCTCATCGCCTCCATGGGTCTGGTGTAGCTTCTAGTCAACTAATCTTGCGATTCGAGTGATCGCTCAGCCCTAGGTTAGCGTGCGTAGGTGCGTAGGATTTCGTACTACTCCTTGGCCCGCTACTGCACCTGCCTTTGGCTATATGATAGGTGGGCCAGCCACCCCCTGGGGCCACGTGTCATTCACCCAAAGGCAGTTCCTCACAGTGAATATCCATTGGTCAAATTATTACGTGTTGCTCCTCACGGTGAAGTGACAAGACCCTGCGCCGGAGATGACACCTGAGTATAGGCGCCGTGTTCGGGATACCATAGTCAGCTTCACTGTCTGCAGTCACTATCATCATGGCTGTAGAGCTAGCCTGCTTACAACTAGCCCTGTTCGACATAATTTCCCATGCGTAGATGCCCGTGCATTGCACGAAACACCAAGATTGGGGGTGGACAGCTCCGGCAGCGGCCATCGCGCTAGATTTTTCCACGGCCTTCTACTCCTAGATGTGGTGGGGAGGAGATGAGGCTGATTGTGAGAGAAAAGGAGTTGTTTGTAAATAGGGAACAAGTGCGGGCATCTTTTTGCAAAAATGGAGAAGCTTGGTTTGTATGCGTCAGATCTAGATCCGACAGCTATTGGTGAAAGATGGGAGGCACAACATCATCACCAACTCAGGACCTATTTGATTCGCAGAATTGTGAAAACGCAGGAATAGGACACGGCAATATTACAAGTTTCAAACTGATATTACAAATGTTAGGCGTAATGCTGCACCTACGAAGAGGGAATTAGTAGGAAGTTTACGTAAGAACTTTCGTTACTTTAGGTGGATGCAGCATTATCGTACAAACTAAAATCCACCACCCTGACAAGTCACTAATGGGCAAATAAGTTTTCGAGTCTCTGTTCACTTGATGTTTCAAAAACAAATTCAGCATCTGCGGAGACTTTGTCATTTAGGCTTAGACGCTTGCGGTGATCAGCATGCCATTCATTGTTGTGCCAGAGAATGCCAAACCTCATTACCTTGAGCACACTTGCCTCCAGAACAAAGAACCTGGCCACTTTAATCTCAGATGTGCTGCCTCGGTGGTCGATCAAATCAATTTTTGTAAGATGGAGATCAAGGCATTCGATGAGATTGTTATAGTGCAGCACATTTTTCACTTTCGGGTCTTTTTTATCTACAAAAGAAGAGAACATATTAGAGCAGCTGGCTGCATAAGATTGCCATGTCATCAAGAGGTACCAATATCATTCGCTCATACGATAGGGTTGGCTGGCTGGCGACGGTGAGGTTGAGGGGGACGCAGCGCCAGAGGGGGCGCCACCGCCGGGAGAGCAGGGCGGTCCGCGCGGCAGATTTGGTGGGGAGGAGGCCGATGATGACGAGCAGCGTGTCGTCGGGGAGGCTGCTGATGAAGTCCAGGCTCGCCGGATGCAGTTTTGGCTTGAGCCGCCTCCGCTTGTTGGCTGCCTCGCCGTCCATCTCAACCGGCGGCGACACTGGTGTACACGTGTGCTGGTGTGTGTTTTGTGCTGGGTCTGTGCGAGTGCGTCCTTCTGTGCATGCGGCCGCGCAGTGGTGAATTGTGCGCGAGTGTGTCCTTCACACACAAGAAGTTTGTCCTCAATGCGCCCTCAATTTACTAGCGTGCAGGGTGCTACCCCGAGTGGTTTCAACTTTGTTTACTTCACCGCGTGTCAGATGGGCCTGTAGTTTACTTATTTTCACCCACTGCCACATGGGCCAGCACACGAAGATACAGAACACGAGCTGACAAGGCAGCATGTGGATTGGTTGACCGGTCAACTAAACAATATACAAAACTATACGCTGACACAGTGAGCGTATAATCCGTCAGTATAGAGAGTTCGAGTGAGAGGGGAGGCCCGTGAGAGATAGCAAAGAGAGAGAGAAAGAGCTACTCCCTTCGTTCGATAATGTAGTTCCAACATTTTTTTAAGTCAAACTTTTGAAACTTTGACCAAGTTTATAAAGGAATTACTTATATCTACAATACCAAAGATAAATGATAGTATGAAGTAAGTACATGTTGTGATGAATCTAATGATCGTTCCAGATGTAAATCTTTTTCTCCACATATACCTGGTCAAACGTTTCTGAGGTTTGACTTTTCAAAACATCCATATGCTTATGGACGTGACAGAGTCCCTAACAAGAGAGAGAGAGAGAGTGAGTGAGTGAGTGAGTGAGTGAAAAAAGTGTGTGTGCGTGTCTGAAAGAGACATGGACAACACACGATAAAAGTAGAGAAAAAGCGTGTGTGTCTTATGCAAACATATCACACATGCATCTTCGACAATGGAGGTAAGGTGAGGAGATAGTGTGTGGTTGTTTGGAACCGAGAGAGCAAGACCCTAGCACGTGGCCAAGAGGGATCTAACAAACAAGGGAGAGAGGTCGAGAGAGACGTACAGAGAAAATGCAGACATGGGGAGGAGAGAGTGTATGTTTGTCATAGAGAGATCCCCTGGAGATCATGATGGGACTACATGGGTGGGAGATCGAGTGACAAGGTGTGTGCGCGATAGAAGATGCCCCGAGAGATATCGAGATAGACGTATGGATGGAAGGAGACAATACGTGTGCTCCTGTTGGCTAGTAAGAGATAATCATACTTAGGAGGGGGGGGAGTGCTTGCGCCTATGATGGATTGAGGGATTATGGTACTTAGGGGGTGTGTGTCACATGGAGAGAGAACAAGGGCGAAGAGTGTTGGATGTGTCTATATGTATAGCGCGAGCGAGACATGTGTATGTGTGAACCAGGGAGATATAAGGCCAGTTTGGCTTGCGTCCTGAGCATCTTTTGACTGGCCTGGGGTTGTGGCTAGATTTCATGCATGCTTGTTTGGTTGCTACCCTGTGAAAAAGAAAGCCCGCCTGGCCTGGGTTCCCTTGCACTTTAATTAGCTTGGCTGAACTCCAGACATTGCAAGTAGCCTGGCCTAGGCGACCGATTTCGAACGCCTGGTCGTGCCTGGTCGTGTGGCCACGAGGCTAACAGCAACATGGATGGATATTAGCATTAAATAATTGATGCATGGATTGATTGATGGGATGTTGATGCTTTGCCTGGCCCATGCATGAACCAAACGCTTCAGCACTACACAAGCCTGGCTAGGCAGAAATATTTTACATCTCACGTCCACACCAGGCAGTACCGGCCATCAAGGCATGAGGGTCAGGTCACGAACCGAACTGACCAATAAAGTTTGAGAGAGATTGAGGAGCCCCGATAAGGCTGAGTGGTGCGTTAGATAGCTGAGAGGGGGAAAGAGATATTCCATCCGCTCGATAATGCGGTGCATGTAAATTTTTTAGAAGTCAAACTTTGATCAGGTTTATGCAAATGTTATTTATATCTACAATACGAAAGATACATCAGACAAAACTACATATCATGGTGAATCTAATGGTATATGTTTGCCGTACTAGATGTAATTCTTTTTCTCCACGTACATGGTCAAACTTTGTGATGCTTGACTTTTCAATAAATCTATATGCTATGGACCGAGGAGAGTGCCTCGGTCGAGATAGATCAAGTGCGTGTGAAGGAGAATGAGTAAGTGTGCAAAAAAGAGTATGTGTGTGAAAGAGAAAGTGACAACAAATGATAAATTAGAGAGAGTGTGTGTTTTTTGTTTCTTATGCGAACATATCACGCATGCATCTCCAAGATGGAAAAGCGAGGCGAGGAGATACACGAAGATAGCTAATGTGTGATTGTTTGCAACTGAGAGAGACACCCCTGTAGCACATGTCCAATAGAGGTGTGTCTAACAAGGAACAAAGGTCGAGAGGGACACATGGATGGCATGGACGCATGGGGAGGGAGAGAGGGTGTGTTTGTGATAGAGAGATCCCGTCGAGATCGTGAGGGGACTATATGGGTGGGAGATCAAGGGAATGCGTGCGCGATAGAAAGATGCCCCGAGAGAAATCGAGATAGACCATGCACATGTTGGTGATGGAGACTAAGATTAGCTAGTCATATACATATAGGGGGACTGTGTGTGCCTACAATTGAGTGAGAGACCATCATACTTGGCTAGCTGGGCATGAGATTGTGTGTGTGCACGTGTGAGATGGAGAGAGAACGAGGGGGAGAGATAGAGTTTTAGATGGGCCTATCGAGTGCGAGTGAGATATGCATGTGTATGTGTGACCCAGGTGGATGGAGAGTTTGAGAGAGGGCGGGAAGAGCTCCGAGACGACATAGTGGTGCGTGAGAGAGTTATAGGCAAAGAGCCAAGGAATCTGTGTGCGTACAATGAGTGCACCCAAGATATCTAGCTTGGACTAGCTAGAGTATCATACATAGTGTGCGAGAGAGACCTATAGATGGTGTATATATGCATGCGAACTAGAAAGACCCCCCCCCCCACACACACACACAAAGAGAGAAAGAGAGAGATGGAGAGAAAGGGAGAGGGACGAACAAGGTTTTTGTGTCGGATGCGTGCGACAGAATTGAAGATTGTCGGAGAGAGAGAGAGAGAGAGAGAGAGAGAGAGAACAGGAGTCCGGGAGAGGGGGAGGTCGCGTTTTATGCATCAAAGACTGATATAAACCATGTTTCGATATAAACTTGCATTCAAATATTTAAATTGGAGAACATGTTGTCTGCAATCCACACATGAACGGATATATGCGTATATCAAACAAGTTCATTAATTTGACTTTCAACATGTTCATGGAGTACTATAATACTGTACAACATGCTACTCGATTGAGGTGTTCAATTTTGGATTTAGTTCACTATTTTGACCTACTGAACGTGCTATTTCATTGAATCGAGATATTTCATTTTGGGTTTGATTCGCATTTTTGAGTGGGTCAACTATTTGTCATATAGTAAATCGCTACCAACGAGCATGTAAAAACACATTACTCCCGAGCATCATCTCTCCACCTAAAAAAGAATGGCAAGCTAATATTTCAAAATTTGATCCGAATCGACTTGGTAAGGTAGACGTGGATGCTCGTTCTCCCAAAAGTTGAATGAACCGTTAAACATTCTCTCTGCTCCGTGGAATTCGCCCGAGCAAATAAATGGGAGACGTGAAATTACCGTCCTATGTGGGACACGCATCAATTGGCCCGTTGTACATCGAGAGTAGGTTCATAACTTCATCCAAGCGCGCCTTCTCCTCGGCCAAAATGACATGTGCCGAATAATTCATAAACCATGGTCGGCAAAACACGCTCTCCTCGCCCGAGATAGCTCGCGCCCACTATTTCAAAACACGCTCTCCTCGCCCGAAATCGCTCGCACCCACTATAGTTCAAAACACGCCCTCGCCCGAAATCGCTCCCGCCCAGAGAAGCAAAGTTACTCTACTATCCCCGACCCTCAGTACACAGACCCAAGCCGAGAAGCCTATAGGAAAGGGTAGAACTGTAACTCCCCCTTCACATTTCAGACAAATGCGTCCGTAATACATGGTTCCACTCCCCTCCCAATTTCCCCCGCCTGCCCCCATTCATACCTCGTGGGCGCCAAATCACCTTCTCCCCGGGAAGCTCCCTTCTCCCGAGCCGCGAAATCTCAGCCTCACCTCCATGGCTCCCCCACCGCACCAATTTCATAGCCGCCCTCCTCCCTAATGCCGGAGACGCTGTCCATTTGCCGTCATGCACTGGGCCGTGTGCCTCTTACTCCATGCTGCTGGTGCTGCCTCGACGACGGCCGCGTGAACCGTACCGGAGCCGATTCACCCCCGCCGTTGTTCACGGCGCCGGAGCGGCTCCAACTTCGGATCCGTCCAGAGTCCTGGCGCTGCTTCGGCGTAGCCGTCGACCGTCGTGACATCGCTCTTTCCCTGCCGTCGGTCGCCACCGCAACTGCACCGGCCTCACCGACTCGGCAGCTGGACCTGCCTACTTCACCATGCCGCCAGATAGGTCGCACCCTCATCTCAAATCACTTTATTTAGGCGTCAATTATCTGAATTTTTATTCTGGGCCAATTGATTTGCAATGGGAAGCAGCACCCCTCAAGGCGGCGGAGCTCCTAGGCTGCCGGTTGGCTGGTGTCTAAGGTAAGGGTGCGGGGCCGCAAAGTTCACCGCGGAAGCAGCACTTAAATGGCTATCTTTTAGAGTTGCGTGGGTTGAAGGTACTGCCGCCGCCGGGGGCGACGCAACCACGGCAGTGCGGTGGGGCGGGGAGCGGGGTTTTGGCCGGGGCCATGGACGGCGGAGGCAGGCTGCTCTTCCATTGGTCGCTGGCTCTTCGGGGAAGATTCCAAACAGTGTCAGCCGGGAGGCATAAGACGGCCAGCCATCCGGCATAGATCGGACAGTACCAAAATAAAATAAAATCGTGTGACCCCAATTTAGTCTTCAGTCAACAGACGTGTGACCACTCTCGTACCCTACTGTTGATCTCTTGGTGTATTTCTTTAGATCAAAGAGATATGTCTCTCTTAACATTATGCGTTATCTGCATCTTCAGACACACCGTCTTCCGACTCACCGCAGCTGCTCCAACAAGGGAAGCATACACCAGAAGGGAGCTATAGTCCCCACTCAATAGTTCCCTGCATCGAATGCGCGTGCCCGACATGCACATCCACAACAACTGCAGGGTCATCGACAAGTCAGCACATGATGCTCACTCCTATGGATGGCAGCCAAATAGGTTGTACCCTCATCTTACTTGTGTGCAACATTTATGGCTTTGTTATTCATCTAAGCATGGAAAATAGATCATCACATTTCACTGTATATTCATGCTGATCTCTTACGAGTCTTGGTCAGGAGTTAACGTTGTTCCATAGTTCAGCTAAGATACTTGTTCTCTAGGTAACACTGTTCCATAGTTAGCATCCATCAGCCAATGCTATCCCACAGGCTGGTGATTATAGTATTATACCACTTCTAGTATTTCCTATGTTGTTCTTTAATACTTTTGTGTGCCATCTAGTTAATCTCGAGTACAAACGATACATATTCTATAGCTTTCATTTGTGTTCTCCCTTTAGTTTATGAGATATGTTGTTGCTAGTTAACCCCAGTCCTACTATTTATGTCGTCTCCTATAGGCACTCATTACATAAATCTAACTACTAGTTGTCTTCCATGCATGTCAGATATAATTGCACATACTGATATATCCACAAGAACCTCACGGAGCAATGTAAAGGCCAATAAACTTGATGTCAATGATACCCAATATGATGGAACATGTAAAGGCAGTTCTTCAGAAGACTTGCAGAAAGATGATGAATCCTCTTCACCCCACAAGGTCCTTGCTCTAACTTGGCCTATGATATGCGTACAACATGCATATAATGTCCTCGTGTGTATCTACTCAGTTGCAATGCCATGTGCTTAGCATGCTGATCATGCATGTAAATATGTCATGCCTTCCTGTTTTTCAGTACCTATTCCATTCATGATAACATGTTTTCAAATTCAAGTACTGTCATTCTACTCTATCGCAATGCCATCTACTTAATTTGGACATCATGCTTCTGAATATCGTATGCATTGTTATTCATCAGTATGTACTTCATCTGTCTACCATACCATGTTTTTTTTACATTGAAGTGTTGTTCTAGTGCTCTGTTGCAATGCCATCTTATTTTCCCAATCATACACGTGTATGTTGCCTTAGTTATTTCTGTACGTATTCCGCTAGCATACAGTTTTACATTCAACTAGTGTTTTTTGTTGTGTTGTCCTGTCGTATCCCTAGCTCTTACACCATACTCCCTCCGTCTGGATTACATGTTGCCGAAATGGATAAAAAAGATGTATCTAGAACTGAAATATGCCTAGACCCATCCATTTTTTTCCGGATGGAGGGAATACATGTCAATATGTCATGCCTTTCTATTCTTCAGTACCTATTCCAACTCTCTGTTGCGGCATGTTTTATAATTAAAGCACCATTCTTCTATACAAGGCATGCAAGGGGAAGACGACTATGTTAGAATCTGAAGGGTTACAAACAAGGCCTTTGCAAAAGATCCAAACGCCAGGAGATAATAAACCAACTCCAGTTTTTATAGATACTGCCCCAGCATAGAGAAACACAACTCCTACTGATAATAAGCATATTACAGTGGCCAAAGAACTAGTCCGCTCCAGTCCAGGAAAAATATGTCAACTCAATTCTAAGAAGCGTGTGCGTATCCTTGCATCATGAAATTTTATAGCATGCTGATCATATTTTCTACATGTTTCTTACCCATCTCTCTTTTAGAAAATAAGCTTAACTGACAGAAGATTTTCTGCAATGGTATCATTTATGAGGAAAGATTCTTGCAGGAATTCTCTGTACTCCAATGTAGATGTAAGCACCTGTTGTATATCACTATATTTTTACATCAGCATGTATTTTCTTAATCGGCGTGAATCCAACCTTTATCTGATCTAAATTTAGTTGTAGAAAAATGTATGATTAAAGGCCACAATGTTAATTTTTGCAAGGAAAACTGCCTGGTAGTTTTGCATCCTGAGCTGCATGAGTGTACTATCTCATATCAGTGGGTTTGAATACTTTGGTTATGCAGTGGGTTTTCAGTGTTTTTTTTACTGCGTTGTCCTGTCATATCCCTAGCTCTTACATCATACTCCCTCCATCCGGAATAAATGTCGTAGAAATGGATAAAACTGGATGTATCTAGAACTGAAATATGCCTAGACCCATCCATTTATTTCCGGATGGAGTGAATACATGTCAATATGTCATGCCTTTCTATTCTTCAGTACCTATTCCATCTCTGCTGTAGCATGTTTTATAACTGAATCACCATTCTTCTATATAAGGCATGCAAGGGGAAGATGGCTATGTTAGAATCTGAAGGGTTACAAACCAGGTCTTTGCAAAAGATCCAAACGCTAGGAGATAATAAACCTACTCCATTTTTCATAGATACTGCTCCAGCACAGAGAAACCCAACTCCCACTGATAATAAGCAGATTCCAGTGTCCAAAGAACTAGTCCGCTCCAGTCCAGCAAAAGAATGCAACTACATTCTAAGAAGCGTGTGTGTATCCTCGCATCATGAAATTTTATAGCATTCTGATCATATTTTCTACATGTTTCTTGCCCGTCTCTCTTTTAGAAAATAAGGTTAGACGATACAATACTTCTTCCATTGGGATCGTATTCGAGGAAAATATCTTGCGGGAATTCTGTGTGCTCCAGTGCTGATGTAAGTACCTGTTGTATATCACTATATTTTTACATCAGCATGTATTTTGTTAATCGGCCTGAATCTAACCTTTATCTGATCTAAAATTAGTTGTAGCAAAATGTTAAAGGCGCCAATGTTGATTTTTGTAAGGAAAACTGCCTGGTAGTTTTGCGTACTGAGCTGCATGAATGTGCTATCTCATATCACGCACATTACTGAATTGTAGTGCTTCTCTGGTTGCCCATTCATTCATTGTGTCAATGTTGCTTTCATATTACCTTACCTGGCTGATGATAGCTGTGCCATATTGTGTTAATTTGGTGTAGGCTAGTTGCCCAAACGTTTGTTGTGTCAATGTTGCTTTCCTATTATCTGACTTGGCCAATGATAGCAATGCTAGTGTGTTAATTTTGTGCAGGCTGCTGAAGATAAGAAGATAAACTCTGAAAGAGCAAGGCAACCCCATTGTTTCTTTCCAGTAAATCTAGGCCAGGTAATATGGCAATAACTCATGATTAATCTATTTGGTTCCCGCCCTAATTTATGTTATGATGTAGTGGTCAAGACACTCTCCACTATCAATAATACAAGCCTGCCAAAATCGCCATCTGAATCTGTTCAGTATCCTCTATCTCGAATGTGGCGGAATAGATGTATGTTTGTGAACCAATTAATGGCTGAAGCAATGATGGAAATGGTGGATGAATCAGAGGTGCAGAGTCGTGCGACACAACAATTGATCAATGTTTCCAGAGACAGTATGGCAAAGCAGCAAGAACTTGCCCACATGCTTATGGGCATCATCTGTGCTGAGGTTGCAGATTGTGATGTTGTAGATGGTTAGGTTCTGCTCATTTATTTGCTTTGGCATCAATCTTTGATTGCCCAGTGGATGTAATTTCCTGTAATATATTCTGGATGTGCAATGTTATTCCCTATATGCCGTACCTTTGCTCGTCGTAATGGGCTCAAATTATCTAATTTGGCCTAAAGACATGAAAGAACTTTAGTGGGCCCATTAAGTTAATGGGCCGTTACTAGGCCGAAAGTTAATGATCGGCCCTCTTACCTCCCGGGTCGTTAATAAGCCGACATCGAAGCGGGCAACAGCTGGCCCCGATTTATTTCACGGGCCGTTAATAGGCCGTTACTAAGTTTGGGCTACATATGGCACAACTATACTGTAGGCCTTTAGCAGGCCGAAAGAGACAATGGGCTTGTATTGGACCATGAAGAGCATGGGCCGCTAAGAGGCCGAAAGTCAGGTCGTATTGTAAACGACCCAACTGTGTTGTGGGCCTTTAGCAGGCCGAAAGAGAAACTGGGCTGGTATTGGACCATGAAGAGCATGGGCCATTAAGAGGCTAAAATTAAGGTCCGACTACAAATGGCCCAACTCATTTGTGGTCCGTTAACAGGCCGAAAGGCACACAGGGCCGGGAATTGGCCCAACACTTAAATGGGTCGCTAAAAGGCCAAAACTCAGGTCCAAATACAATCGGTCCAACTGATTTATGGGCCGTCAACAGGCTGAAAGTGACACCGGGCCAGAAATTGGCCCAACACTTAAATGGGCCGCTAAAAGGCCGAAAATCAGGTCCGACTACAAATGGCCCATCAGATTTATGGGCCGTCAACAGGCTGAAAGACACACCGGGCCGGAAATTAGCCCAACATTTAAATGGGTCACTAAAAGGCTGAAAGATGTACATCCTGAAAATTGGCCTATCCATTAAATGGGCCGTTAACAGGCCGAAATCTCATCGGGCCGATATTAAGCCCAAATATATAGTGGGCTGTTAACGGGCTCGAACTGACGATGGGCCGCAATGGTGTCAAATCTTTAACGGGCCGAATTGGCACATCTCCTATGGGCCGTGGGCTTAAATGGACCTGACACAAGTAGGCCTTATATGGGCCGGCCTGCTAATTTTTACTGGGTTGGCCTTTTTCACCGGAATGGGCCACTGTTGGGCCATGCCACGTGTCGACCTATCATAGGCGCCTCCTGTCCAATGAGTGGATGACATCTGTCCCAACGATGAGCCGACACGTGTTTCCTCTAGCCAATGATGATTTTACACATGGAAAATCCCCATTGGTCGGTGCTGTTAACGGATTATTGGATCCAAAACCCGACCTGAGAGCTTAACAGCGTTCCGTTACGGTGGATGCCACGTGTCGGTCACCCTTGACAAAAGCACTTCTGTGACGCGCGATTTATCGTCATGGAAGTGGACACTTCCGTGATGATAATTTTGGTAATGTCATGGAACACTTCTACGACAGCACAGGTATGACTATCTTGATTCTGTCATAAATTTGTCATGGATGTACATGCAGGAAATATGCCCTAGAGGCAATAATAATGTTATTATTTTATTTCCTTATATCATGATAAATGTTTATTATTCATGCTAGACTTATATTATCCTAAAACATAATACTTGTGTGAATACATAGACAAACTAAATGTCACTAGTATGCCTCTACTTGACTAGCTCGTTAATCAAAGATGGTTATGTTTCCTAACCATAGACATGTGTTGTCATTTGATTAATGGGATCACATTATTAGGAGAATGATGTGATTGACATGACCCATTCCATTAGCTTAGCACCCGATCGTTTAGTATGTTGCTATTGCTTTCTTCATGACTTATACATGTTCCTATGACTATGAGATTATGCAACTCCCGTTTACCGGAGGAACACTTTGTGTGCTACCAAACGTCACAACGTAACTGGGTGATTATAAAGGAGCTCTACAGGTGTCTCCAAAGGTAAATGTTGGGTTGGCATATTTCGAGATTAGGATTTGTCACTCCGATTGTCGGAGAGGTATCTCTGGGCCCTCTCGGTAATGCACATCACATAAGCCTTGCAAGCATTGCAACTAATGAGTTAGTTGCGAGATGATGTATTGTGAAACGAGTAAAGAGACTTGACGGTAACGAGATTGAACTAGGTATTGAGATACCGACGATCGAATCTCGGGCAAGTAACATACCGATGACAAAGGGAACAACATATGTTGTTATGCGGTCTGACCGATAAAGATCTTCATAGAATATGTGGGAGCCAATATGAGCATCCAGGTTCCGCTATTGGTTATTGACCGGAGACATGTCTCGGTCATGTCTACATTGTTCTCGAACCCGTAGGGTCCGCACGCTTAAGGTTTCGATGACAGTTAGATTATGAGTTTATGAGTTTTGATGTACCGAAGTTAGTTCGGAGTCCCAGATGTGATCACGGACATAACGAGGAGTCTCTAAATGGTCGAGACATAAAGATTGATATATTGGACAGCTATATTCGGACACCGGAAGTGTTCCGGGTGATTTCGGAGAAAACCGGAGTATCGGAGGG